>NW_028147032.1:0-10000 GCF_905368555.1 Meleagris gallopavo
CCCCAAAATGAAAAACATGTCCATCCAACAAAAGCAAAAATGGGGGGGCACCGAATGATGCCTGCCCTTCTCCTCCCAAACACAGACATCAGCCAAGTGCCCCAGGTATGGGATTTGGTGCTCTCGGGGAGGTCCCAATGGGGGGAAAAGGGGGGGCTTTCCAAAAAACTCCTCTCTCTGAGGTAAAAGGGGGGGAAAAGCCCCATTCTTGGGTCAGCCCCGGGAAAAGCTGGAGCTTGTTGTTGGCCCATGAGGGGCTGGAGGTCTTTTTCAAGCATAGGTTCCAGCCTTGAGATGCAGCCGGGGCCCTGCTTTTACCCATTGATTTCAGGGGACAGAGGTTTTTCACAGCCCTGTTCTCCCCATTTGCAGTGGCCCCAAGGTGCGCGCTGGGATTTGGGGTCCTCTGACACAGACCCTGACGTGGAGCTGCAGGGCCTCAGGCCATCTGCAGGGGAATCTGCATCCAGAGGGCAGGGGAGAAGGGTGGGTGATGGAAGGCCTTGAAGGACACGTAGAGGAGAGGAGTAGAGGAGAAGGACACCTTCGGGCATCTGTGGGGGATCAAAGGCATTGAACCACTTCCTCACCAGGACTCTCATCTCACCACACCACGTGTCTACGTGCATTGAGGACAAAGTAGAGGCCAAGGATGAAGACAAAGGCAGCAGCGCAGCCCCCCACCACCAACAGTTTTCTGAAATTATTTGTTTTTGTGCATGGAAAGAGGAGGGAAGAGAGGGAAGGAGGGTTTGTGCCACACCATGTGGTTTGTGTTGTGCGCAGAACAGAAGAGGAAGCTTAAAACAGAAGAGGGGAAGTCATGTTGGCTGAAAAAACCGCCTTCTAGGGAAAAAAAAAAAAAACAGGAAACAGCAGATTGTCTGAGTAGATGTTGGGATATAAAGACTGTTTTAGAGCAGAAGCCCCAGAGATGGAGTGACTTCAGTCATAGTTTAGTCCAGAGCTTCATTTAAATTCAAACCTACTGATGTGTCTCACCCAAAATGACAACATGTCCATCCAACACAGCAAAAATGTGGGCACCGAATGATGCCTGCCCTTCTCCTCCCAAACACAGACATCAGCCAAGTGCTCAGG
Source organism: Meleagris gallopavo (assembly GCF_905368555.1). Lineage (NCBI taxonomy): Eukaryota > Metazoa > Chordata > Aves > Galliformes > Phasianidae > Meleagris > Meleagris gallopavo. The sequence continues at coordinate 1,102 of NW_028147032.1, forward strand.
TATGGGACTTGGTGCTCTCAGGGAGGTCCCAATGTGGGAAAGGGCATCAGAACTCCTCATCTCTGAGTAAAAGGAGGAAAGCCCCATCTCTTGGGTCAGCTCCTGGAAGCTGGAGCTTGTTGTTGGCCCATGAGGGGCTGGAGGTCTCTTCAAGCATAGGTTCCAGCCTTGAGATGCAGCCTGGGACCTGCGTTACCCATTGATTCTCAGTGACAGAGGTGTTCACAGTCCTGTTCATCACCACTGCAGGTGAGTGTTGAGGTTTCCATCAAGCAGAGAAAATCCTTTGGGTCAATGCTGCTATCCCAGACTGGGATCTGTGCTGCCAAGAAGACACAGCCAAGGCCAAAGGACTGTCCTTCCACAGTGTAGGACATCTCAGTGGGCAGAAAATCCTTCTCCAGAAGTCCAACCCCACCTCCTCTATGGCATCTAGGCACCTGGCCTCACCCCAGCATGGATAATTGTGAGAAAAATGGGTCACATCTCTGCTGGTTGTCCAAGCAGGAAGAGATGCTGGCATGAGTCTCACCAAGCCAAGAAATCTGTTGAACCAGGAGAACCCTTTTCTTCCATGAATGATGAATAGAACTCTTTAGGACACATAGGGAAAGAAAAAAAAAAAAAAAAAAAAAAAAAAAAAAAAAAAAAAAAAAAAAAAAAAAAAAGGAAGGCCCTTCAGGTCCCACCGAGATTTGAACTCGGATCGCTGGATTCAGAGTCCAGAGTGCTAACCATTACACCATGGGACCGCCCGGGCGGGCAGCGCCGCGGGACTCCAGAGAACACTGCCCCCGAGCGGCGATAAAGAAAAAAAAAGGGGGGGGGGGGAAGGGGGGGTGGTAGGAACGATTCGACCCTGGGGGGGATGAGAGGGGGAAGGGGGATAAAAAGAACTTCCGCCCGAACAGGGACTTGAACCCTGGACCCTCAGATTAAAAGTCTGATGCTCTGCCGACTGAGCTATCCGGGCTCTTACCTGCGGCTTTCGGGCAGCTCCTGAAGTGCTCCGCGACCTTTTTGGCGGATGAAACCGTCCCGTTTTTCTTGATTTCCGTCGTTTGAAGGCTTTGATGCTGATTATTTTTTTCTTCTGCTTCAAAGCGTTGCGGGGAAGCGCCATCTCCACGCACTGAAAAGAAGCGAAAGTACGAAGCGAACGGTTTAGCACCGGGTTGAGCCGGTAATTTTTTGGGAGAATTATTTTTTAAATTTTTTGGAGAATTTTGAGGTGAAAAGGGCGCCGCGTACCGAACGCAGCGCTGAAACAACAGGCGAAACCCCACTCCGAGCCCCACCCGCCCCCAACACTGAGAAGAACGGTGGGCGGAGCGCTGTTATATAGCCCGAGGGGCGGACCGGAGTGAGAACCGCCCCTTTTCCCGCCTCTCCATCCCCGCGCGCCCAGAGGCCCCGCCTCCTTCTGCCCCGCGGACCAATGGGAAGGCGGCAGGCTCGAAGCGCGGCCAATCAGCGCGCGGCGTCTGGAGGCGAGGGGCGAAGCGTGTGGCTCAATGGCGAAGAATGGGAGAGCGGTGTGTCATTAATGAGCGATTTAAGGAGGCTGGGGTTAATTAAAAAACAAAAGTAAAGAAAAGAAAATGCTGCGGCTGCGGGAGAGGAAAAACGGCGTTTTCTGCTGAATGCCGCGGTAGATTTGTGTTGAAAGGAAGCGGGTTAATGGAAAAACAGGGGAGAGGGATAGGGGAGGGGAAGGGAGGAGAGAAAAGGAGAAAAAAGTCATTTATGCCCTTTTATGAAATCTAAATTAAAAAAAAAACGGAGTAAGTGCAGTTTGGGAAGCATCTGAACGATGGAAAAGGAAAAAAAGGGGCAATGAGAAAGAAAAGGGAAAGAAAAAAGGGGAAAAAAGAGGTGGGAAAAGAGAAAAAGGGGGAAATGGAGGGGGGAAAGGGAGAAAGGGAAGAGGTGAGAAAAGGAAAGGAAAAGGGGGAGGAAAGGAAGGAAAAAGGAGAAGAGAAAGGGGAGGTGGAGAGAGAATAGAGGGGAAGAAATAGAGAGAAAAAAAGGAGAAAACGATTTAAAAAAGGGGGGGGAAGAAAAATGATAAGAAAGAAAAAGGGAGGGGAGGGGGAAAGAAAGAAAAAAGGGAGAAAAGGAAAAAGACAAAAAGAAAGAAATAGGAAAGAGGAAAAAATGGAAAAAAGGGAAGAAGGAAGGGAGGGAGGAAAGGAAGGAAGGAAAGGAGGAAGGAAAGGAAGAAAGGAGGAAGGAAAGAAGAGAACTTTATGCTTTCATTCAATCTCTATTTCTCAAAGTCGGGGAATAAGAAGAATGAGGATGTGATGTAATGGGGGAAAAAAGAATATAAAAGGGAAAAGGGGGGGAAAGATGGGAAAAGGGGGGGAAAGATGGGAAATGGGGGAAAAAGGGAGGGAAAAAAAGGGGGAAAAGGGGGGAGAGAAGGAAAAAAAGAAGGGAAAAGGGAGGAAAAAAAGGAGGAAAAGGTTGGGGAGAAATGGGGGGGAGGGGAAAAGGGGGAAGAAAAAGGGAAAGGGGGAAAAGGGGGGAAGTGGAGGGAATGAAAAAAATGGGGGAAAAGGTGGAAAAGGGAGGGAAATGGGAAGGAAAAGGGAGGGAAGGGGAAATTAGGAAGGAAAAAAAGGGAGGAAGACGAAGAAAAGGGTAAAAAGGCAGAAACTTTATGTATAAAATAAAGGAATAAAGGGGGAGAAGGGGGGTAGGGGAGAAAAAGGGGGAAAAGAGCAAAAAAAGGGGGAGAAGGAGGGAAAATGGGGGAAAAAGGGGAGAAGGGGAAAAAAGGGGGAGGAAAAGGGGGGAGAAATGGAGAAAAAGAGAATTGCGGGAGCGTAGGGATCATTTTAATGTTAAAAAAAAGGAAAGGAATAGGAAAAAAAAAACGGGCTGAGCTTCTTAATGCATTTATTTTCAGCGATATTTCTGGAAGCAGGGGGGATAAAAGCAGCGCAGGAAGCGCCTGCAAGTTAAAAAGGAGGGAAAAAAGTGGGGAAAATGGCCTCAAAACCGCTTAAAGTGGCTTAAAAATGAGAGAAACCGGCCTCGAAACCGGTTAAATCGCTGAGAACTAAGAGAAAGTACAGCTCCCACCGCTCCGCTGCCGCAGCGCCATCTGAAAGCGCGCCGCCCTGCTCCCCTTTTTTATAACTTCCGTCCCGCGCTCTGATTGGCCATTCCTTCTCTCCCCGCCCCCTTACCAAACGTCGCGCCGCTATTGGCGCGTCGCGTCTCCCGACACTAATCGGTGCGGCCAATCAGATCGCGCCGATTCCATCCGCGGGGATGGTATAAAAGGCGGAGCGGGGGAAGCGGAGGTCGCAGTCGGGCGGCTGGGCGGCGCGGGGATGAGCGGGCGAGGGAAGCAAAGCGGCAAAGCGCGCTCGAAAGCCAAATCGAGGTCCTCCAGGGCCGGCTTGCAGTTCCCTGTCGGTCGAGTTCATCGTTTGCTTCGTAAAGGGAATTACGCGGAACGGGTGGGAGCCGGAGCTCCGGTGTATTTAGCAGCCGTGATGGAATATTTGACGGCTGAAATTTTGGAGTTAGCCGGGAACGCGGCGAGGGATAACAAAAAGACGAGGATCATCCCTCGGCATTTGCAGCTGGCGGTGAGGAACGACGAGGAGCTGAATAAATTGCTGGGAGGAGTCACCATCGCGCAGGGGGGGGTCCTGCCCAACATCCAGGCTGTGCTGCTGCCCAAAAAGAGCGAGGGGCATAAAGGGAAATGAGGATTCGGTCCTCCGATCCCCCCCTCCTCTTTTTAGCCTTCGTAGAATCCAAACGGCTCTTTTCAGAGCCACCCTAAGGAGTCCCAAAGAGAGCTGGGAGAGCTGGGGGGAGAGATGGGAGGGGGGGGGGGAGGAGCGTGTGTTTCACCCCCGTGGGTGGAGGATGGACGTGTATTGGGGGTGGGGAGAGGGTCGTATGTGGGCCCACGTGTGCAGGGGGGCACGTATGTGGGCGCGCAGGTACATGGGAGTGTCCATGTGTGGGCACACGTATGCATAAGGGTCACATATATGGGCATACGTGTGCATAGGGGAACATGTGTGGCCACGTGTGTGCGTGGGTGGGTTCGTATATGAGCCCACGTGTGCACTGGGGGCACATCTATGGGCACACCTGTCCATAAGGGGGCACGTGCATGGGTACACGTGTGTGTAGGGGGCTCATATATGGTACATGCGTGCATGGGGAGCACATATGTGGGCATTCAGGAACATGGGGGCACATATATGGGTATACATGTGTGCATAGGGGAACATATGTGGGCACACTTCTGCATGGGGGGCACATATATGAGCACACATGTGCATAGGGGAACATACATGGTACACATGTGCATGGGGGGGCTCATATATGGGCACACAGGCACATAGGGGGCTCATGTGGACACGTGTGCATAGGGGTCACATATGTGGGTGTACTTGTGCATAAGGGAACATGTGTGGGCATGTGTGTACGTGGGGGGTTCATATGTGGGCCCATGTGTGCATGGGGAGCACATACATGGGGAGCACATACATGGGCACACAGGTGGATGGGAGCACATGTATGGGTATACATGTGTGCATAGGGGGAACATATATGTTTATGTATGGGCGCACACACAGGTACGTGTGGGGGGTGCACATGTGCACACGAGGGGACAGACATGAGAAGAACACGTGTGTGTATGGAGGACATATAAGTAGGGGAGGACAACACGTGTGTGTATGGGGGCATGCAGGTGACAGAGGGGACATTCAGGGACACAGGAGGTGGCAATAGGGACATGTGGGGGTCTGTGGGGACAGAGATGGGGACCCATGGGGACATTGGAGGTGACAGAAGGGGACATTTGGGACACAGGAAGGGCACGTGGGGGTCTGTGGGGAAATTGGGGGTGACAGAGGGGACATCTGGGGACACAGGAGGCGGCAATGGGGACATTTTGGGGCTCCATGCGGACATTGGAGGTGACGTTCAGGGATCTCAAGGCAAAATATGCAAATGAAGGATCCATTTGGCCCGTTCTGATTGGCTGGAAAGGAGAGTTTCAGTCATTACGAGCGGCTCCAAAGCTCGCGCGCTGATTGGCCCGTGCTGAAAGCTCTCAGCCAATGGCGGCGCGCAGTTTGGATCCGTTCCGGCTGCGTTGGAAGAGACGGAGCGAAAAGAAACGAGGGGCTGCAGCACAGATAATTACACAAAATATTTCCGTTATTAATTATTATTATTATTATTATTATTATTATTTTCCCACCAAAATAACCTTAAAAATAGAGCTCCAACGGCGCTATTTGTTATCGCCACAGCGGGTTCCCTATGCATCTCTATGGGTTTCTGTGTGTCCCTATGGGTTTCTAGGAGTCTCTATGGGTCCCTATGGGCCTCTATGGAGTCCCTATGGGTCTCTGTGGGTCCTTATGGGTCCCTATGGTTCTCTGTGGGGTCTCTATATGTCCCTATGGGTCTCAATGGGTTCCTAAGGATCTCTATGGATTCCTATGGGTTCCTATGTGTCCCTGTGGGTCTCTGTGGTTCCCTATGGGTCTCTATGAGTCTCTATGGGTTTCTGTGTGTCCCTATGCGTCTCTATGGGTCCCTATGTGTCTCTGTGGGGTCTCCAGGAGTCGCTATGGGTCTCTAGGGGTCCCTATGGGTCTCAGTGGGTTTCTAAGGGCCTCTATAGGTCCTATGTGTACCTATGGGTCTCAGTGAGTCCCTATGGGTCTCTGTGGATCTCTGTGGGTCCCTATGTATCTCTATGGGGTTCCTATGGATCTCTGTGGGGTCCCTGTGTCCCTACGGGGGATCTATGGATCTGTTTGGGTTTCTTTAGTTCCCTGTGTGTCCCTTTTGGGTCTCTGTGGGTTTCTGTGTGTTCCTATGGGTCTCTATAAGTTCGTATGTGTCCCTATGGGTCCCTATGGATTTCTATGGGTCCCTATAAGTTCGTATGGGTCCCTATGGATTTCTATGGGTCTCTAGGGGTCCCTGTGGTTCCCTATGGGTCTCTGCGGGGCCCTATGTGTTCCTGGACGCGGGGGAGGAGGGGAAGAAGGATAACTAATGATCGATTGATAATTAATTGCTTGAAACGCTCCTAAAATACGCAGCTTTATCCCCCCTTCCCCCCCATCTCGCCTCGCGTCATCAGCGGCCGCCCTCCATGCGGACGCTGCGGCGCAGTTCTCACTCCGGCCCGCTTTCCGCCTTCTGGTCACGTGGGCTCCGTAGCCCCGCCCCCTCTCCCAGCCCCGATCGTTCTCTAAGGCGGCCGTTCTCGGCTTTTAATTAATTACTGATTAATTACGTGTGCATATATATACATACGTATAAATTCGGCTTAAAGTGCAGAATGCATCCAAGCCCAAATCGCAGGCGCTTCCATTTTTGGTTTCTTTTGAAATCCTCATGGGGGTTTCAATAGGGCCAAGGTTGTCTGTGCGGGTTTCAGTGGGGCCCGAATAAACAACAGGAGTTTCCATAGGGCCAAGGGTAAGTGTGTGAGACACGGAGGGACCCATAGAGACCCATAGGGACCCCATAGGGACCCAAAACGGAACCACAGAGACCCATAGGAACACATAGAGATCCATAGAAACCCCTAGAGACCCCATAGAGACTGAAAAAGGACACGTGGACCCCATAGAGACCCATAGAGACCTATAGGGACCCACAGGGACCCCATAGAGACCCACAGAGAACCATAGGGACCCCATAGGGACCCCTCGAGATCCATAGGAACCTTCAGAGACCCACAGAGACCCCACAGGAACCCATTGAAACTCATAGGGACTCATGGAGACCCATAGAGACCCAAAAGGGAACCACAGAGACCCATAGAAACCCATAGGGACACATAGGGACCCTTACGAACCTATAAAGACCCATAGAGACCCATAAAGACCCCATAGAGATCCATAGGGGCTCATGGAGACCCATAGAGACCCTTAGGGACTGAAAAGGGGCACATGTGAACCCCATAGAAAGCTGTAGGGACCCATAGAGACCCACAGAGACCCCAAAAAGGCCCCATAGAGGCCCACAGAGACCGAAAAGGGACCCATAGGGAACCATAGAGACCCATAGGGACCCATAGAGACGCCATAGAAACACATAGGAAATCAAAGGAACCCAAACGGACCCATAGGGACCCATAAAGAAACAAAGAGATACATAGGGGCCCCATAGAGACTGAAAAGGGACACACAGGGACCCCATAGAGACCCATAGGGACCCATAAAGACCCATAGGGACATATAGGGACCCATAGGGACCCATGGAGACCCTTAGGAACTGAAAAGGGACACATAAGGACCCACACAAACCCATAGGGACCCACAGAGACCGAATAAGGACCGATAGGGACTGATAAGGACCCCATAGAAACCCAAAAGGGACCCACAGAGACCCATAGGGACCCACTTGGACCCACAGAGACCCCATAGAAACCCATAGAGACCCATAGAGACACGTAGAGACCCATAGAAATTCATAGGGACTCATAGGGACACAAAGAGACCCAGAGGGACCCCATAGGGACCAAAAAGGGACCCATGAGGACCCAAAAGGACCTAGAGAGACACGTAGAGACCCACAGAGACCCATAGGAACCCCTAGGGAAACATAGAGAAACATAGGGGCCCATAGAGACCCGTACGGATCCATAGAGACCCCATAGGGACCCATGGAGAAACATAGAGACCCCATAGAGACCCAAAAGGGACCCATAGAGACCCACAGGGACCCATTGGGACCCACAGAGACCACAAAAGGGACCCATAGAGACCGAAAAGGGACCCATGGGGACCCATAGGGATGCCTAGAGATCCTTGGAGACCCATAGAGACCCATAGGGACACATAGGGACCAATAGGGACATGGGGGAGGTCCCATAGGGACCCCATAGAGACTGAAAAGGGGCACATAGGGACTCCATAGGGACCCACAGAGATCCCATACGGACTCATGGAGAAACATAGGGACCCATAGAAACCCCATAGAGACCCAAAAGGGACCTATAGAGACCCGTAGAGACCCACAGGGACCCCCATAGAGACCCATAGGGACCCATTGGGACCCACAGAGACCACAATAGGGACCCATAGAGACCCCATAGGGACCGAAAAGGGACCCATGGGGACCCAAAAGGGGCCGAAAAGGGACCCATGGGGACCCATAGGGACACATAGAGACCCATAGGGATGCATGGAGACCCACAGAGACCCCATAGGGACCCACAGAGACCCCATAGGGACACATAGGGACCAACAGAGACATGGGGGAGGTCCCATAGGGACCTGTATGGCCCCATAAAGACCCATAGGGACCCATAAAGACCAAAAAGAGACACATAGGACCTCCACAGAGACCCTTAGGGATGCATACAGACCCATAGGGACCCACAGGGACCCCATAGGGACCCACAGAGACCCAAGGAGACCCTTAGGGACCTAGAGAGACACACAGAGACACATAGAGACCCACAGGGACCCACAGAGACCGAATAGGGACCCATAAGGACCCCATAGAAACTGAAAAGGTTTTTATGAGACCCATAGGGACTCATTGGGACTCATGGAGACCCATAGAAATTCATAGGGACCCATAGGGACACAAAGAGACCCAGAGGTACCCCATAGAGACCGAAAAGGGACATATAGGACCCCATAGGGACACACAGGGAGCCATGAGGACCCAAAAGGACCTAGAGAGACACGTAGAGACCCATAGAGACCCACAGAGACCCACAGAGACCCATAGGGAAACATAGGGGTCCATAGGGACCCGTATGGATCCATAGAGACCCCATAGGGACCCATAGATACCCCACAGAGACCGAAAAGGGACCCATAGAGACCCGTAGAGACCCACAGAGACCCCCGTAAAGACCCATAGGGACCCACAGAGA
>NW_028147032.1:12500-84230 GCF_905368555.1 Meleagris gallopavo
AGGAATTGGGGAAAGAACGGTGGGAATTGGGATAGAAAGAAGAATTTTAGGAAAGGAAGAAGAAAAATGGGGAGAGAAAGTCGAGGATGGGGAAGAAAGGAGTATATTGGGGAAAGGAAGAAGAATTTGGGGAAATAAGGATGAGAATTGGGAAAAAGAAGACGAGGAATGGGAAAGGAAGAAGAATTTGGGGAAAGAAAGGCAAGAATTGGGAAAGAAAGATGAGAATGGAGATAAAAAAGGGAGAACTGGAGAAAAGATGGAGGAATATTGGAGAAAAAAAAAAAAAAATAAAAGGAGAATTGAGGGAAGAAGAACTGGGGAAAGAAGAGAAAAATTGGGGAAAGAAGCAGAAATTTGGGAAAATGAAAGAGGAAGTGGGAAGGAAAGAAGGATTGGGGAAAGATGAGAATTGGGGAAAGGAAGAAGAATTTGGGGAGATAAAGAGGAAAACTGGGGAAAGAAAGACAAATACTGGGGAAAGAAAGGTGAGAATGGGGGTAGGAAGAGGAGAAATGGAGGAAAGATGAAGGAATATTGGGGAAAGAAAGACAAGAATTGGGGAAAGAATGGTGGGAATTGGGGATAGAGAGATGAGAATTGGGGAAAGAGAAAAGAATTTGGAGGAAAGAAAGGTGAGAATTGGGGAAAGATGGATATTGGGGAAAGGGGGGAAGGGAAAGGGGGAGGGGAAAAAGGAGGGGAAGTGGAAGGGAGGGAAAAGGGAAAGGGGGAAAGGGGAAAAAGGGGGAAAGGGAGGGAAAATGGAAGGGGGAGGGGAAGGGAAGGGGAAAGGAGAGAGGGAAGGGAACGGGGGAGGGGAAGGGGAGAGAGGGAGAAAGGGAATGGGAAAAGGAAGGGGAGAGGAGAAAGGGAAAGTGAAAAGGGAAAGGGGAGGGGAGGGGAAAGGGGGAGGAAGGAGGAAGGGAAGGGGGAGGGGGGAAAGGGAAGGGAGAGGGAAGCGGAAAGGGGAGGGGAAAAGAGAAGGGGAAGGGGAGGGGAAATAGGTGAAGGGGGAATGGAAAGGGAGAAGGGAAGGGAGAGGGAGAGGGAAGGGGAAGTGCGGAGGGGAGGGAGGGGAAGGGAGAGGGGGAAAGGGGAAAGAAGATCAGAACGTGAAACTCGAGTCTTCCCACCGGGGATTCGAACCCGTTTCTCCCGTTGCTCAATGCGGGCCATATAGGACATGATGGCAGAGGCGAGAAGGGTGCGCGGGCGGCGCCGTGGCTTAGTTGGTTAAAGCGCCTGTCTAGTAAACAGGAGATCCTGGGTTCGAATCCCAGCGGTGCCTCAACGCGACCGGCGGTGGCTTTTGGGTTCTTCGTGTTTTCATGTTGCTTTTTGGTTTTTGTTTTCGGTTTTTTTAAAAATGATTTTTTTTTTTTTTTCTGTGTGTGTGGTTTTGGGATATTTTTTGATGGTTTGAGGCGTTTTAATGAGGAGGCAGAGGGAGGAAGGGGGGGGGGGAAGGAGAAATGGAGGGGAGAGGAAAAGGGGAAGGGAGTAAAAGGGGGGAAAAAAAGAAGAAAAAGGGGGAAAGGAAGAAGGGGGGGGGGGGAAGATGGGGTGGGAGGGGGCGGAAAGGGAAAAAAGTCGAAAGGAGGAGAAAAGAAGGAAGAAAAGAGAGAAAAAAATCAAAAGGAGGGGGAGGAAAGGGGGGGAGGCGGATGGGGGGAGGAAGGGGAAGAAAAAAGTCAAAAGGAGGAGGAAAGAAGGAGAAAAAAGTCAAAAAGGGGAGAAATGAATTAAAAATGAGGAGAAAAGGGGAAGACGGGGGAAAGAAGGAGAAAAAGAGGAAGAAAGAAGGAGAATAAAATGGGGGGAAGGGAAATGGGGGGAGGAAATCAAAAGGAAAAGGGGGGAGGAATAGAGGAGGAAAAGAGGAGGAAAAAGGGGGGAGGGAAAAGGGGGAGGAAATCGAAACAAAGGGGAGAAATGGTAGAGAAAAGTCAAAAGGAAAAGAGGAAGAGGGGGAGGAAGAGTAAAAAGGGGGATAAAAGGGGAAAACGTTTCAAAGAGAAGAAATGAAGTAAAAATGAGGAGGAAACATAGGAGTAATGGGCAAAACGAGGAGGGAAAGGGAAGGGAGGAGAAAGGGGGAGAAAAAAATGGGGGAAAATAGGAGGAAAAGGGGGAAATAGATTCGGAAAAAGGAGGAAAAGGGGCAAAGTGAGGAGGAAAAAAAAAGGAAAAATAGGAGGAAAAGGGAAAAAAATAGGAGAAGAAAAGGAAAAAACGCAAAAGGAGGAGGAAAAAAAGGGAAATGGAAAGGAGGAGGAAAACTGAAAAGGAGGAAACGAAGGGGAAATGGGGAAGAAAAGGGTCAAAATGGGGAGAAAAGAGGGACAAAAAGAGAAGAAAATAGGGAGAAAAGGGTAAAAAGGAGGAAGAAAAGGGCCCAAAAGATTTAAAAAATGGGAAGAAATGGGTCGAAAAGGGAGAAAAACCAGATCTTCCCTGACCGGGAATCGAACCCGGGCCGCGGCGGTGAGAGCGCCGAATCCTAACCACTAGACCACCAGGGAGGGACGGGAACCTTCCTCGTTATGTTTCTCAGAATGCCATTGGCGGAGCCGAGACGTCAAAATGCTACAGCCGCCCTGATTGGCTACATGCTCCCACGGGGGGGGGGGTCAGACGGCTAGGCCCGCCCCGGCGGTTGTGAAAGGCGCGTGGGGATTGGCCGGGAGCGACGGCGCGCTGCGCAAGCAGCCAATCAGCATGCGTGTTATGGATCCACTCAGCAGCTCTGTATAGGAATAGGGTTTGGGGACCCCAAAACGCCACTCGGGGTTCGCAGAGGTGTAAATTGGTGTTTTTAATCACTTTTCCAAAGGGTAATTAATCCCAGACGGGTACAAAGCAAAGGCCACGCGTGCCCTGAGGTCACAGCAGGTGACATCCGATGGGGTGACATCTGCCTCCAGGTGACATCGAGATGGTGACTGACATCCTCAATGGGGTGACATCTGCCACCAGGTGACATCTTCCATAGGGTGACATCCTCCTCCAGGTGACATCCTCCATGGGGTGACATCCACCTCCATGGGGTGACATCTGCCTCCTCAAAGTGACATCCTCCTCCATGGGGTGACATCCTCCTCCATGGAGTGACATCCTCCATGGGGTGACATCCACCACCAGGTGACATCCTCCTCCATGGGGTGACATCCTCCTCCATGGGGTGACATCCACCACCAGGTGACATCCTCCTCCCTGGGGTGACATCCACCACCAGGTGACATCCTCCTCCATGGGGTGACATCCTCCTCCATGGGGTGACATCCACCACCAGTGGACATCCTCCTCCATGGGGTGACATCCTCCATGGGGTGACATCCACCACCAGGTGACATCCTCCTCCCTGGGGTGACATCCTCCTCCATGGGGTGACATCCACCACCAGGTGACATCCACCACCAGGTGACATCCTCCTCCATGGGGTGACATCCACCACCAGGTGACATCCTCCTCCATGGAGTGACATCCTCCATGGGGTGACATCCACCACCAGGTGACATCCTCCTCCCTGGGGTGACATCCTCCTCCATGGGGTGACATCCACCACCAGGTGACATCCTCCTCCCTGGGGTGACATCCACCACCAGGTGACATCCTCCTCCATGGGGTGACATCCTCCTCCATGGGGTGACATCCACCACCAGGTGACATCCTCCTCCATGGGGTGACATCCTCCTCCATGGGGTGACATCCACCACCAGGTGACATCCTCCTCCATGGAGTGACATCCTCCATGGGGTGACATCCTCCTCCCTGGGGTGACATCCTCCTCCATGGAGTGACATCCTCCTCCATGGAGTGACATCCTCCATGGGGTGACATCCTCCTCCCTGGGGTGACATCCTCCTCCATGGAGTGACATCCTCCTCCATGGAGTGACATCCTCCTCCATGAGGTGACATTCTCCTCCATGGGGTGACATCCACCACCAGGTGACATCCTCCTCCATGGAGTGACATCATCCTCCATGGGGTGACATCCTCCTCCATGGGGTGACATCCACCACCAGGTGACATCCTCCTCCATGGGGTGACATCCTCCTCAAAGTGACATCCACCTCCACAGGGTGACATCCACCACCAGGTGACATCCTCCATGGGGTGACATCCTCCTCCATGGGGTGACATCCACCACCAGGTGACATCCTCCTCCATGGGGTGCCATCCTCCATGGGGTGACATCCTCCTCCATGGGGTGCCATCCACCACCAGAAGGGCAGAACACAACCCCACGCGCGGGTGCCACAGGGCGCCAAGCTGTGACACAGGGAGGCAGCAGGGAGGTGACACGCAGAGCAGTGGGGTGCCGGGAGCCACACAACCAAAGCACCACCGTTGTCACACAGTCGGTGCCACGGGGAAGCACAGAATTGGGGTGAAATCAGGAAACCGAAGCCCCCACGACAGCCAGCGGATGGAGGGGGTGAGAAGGGCGCCCCGAAACCCATCCAGGTTCACAGCAACGCTCCCAAAGAAAAAGGGGGACAGTTTCAGCCACGAAGTGCCACGAGGTTGTTGTCACCGTCGTCGTGGGGTGTCACTCGGGGCCCAGCCACCCTCCCGCCTCCTCCACGGCACGGGGGACGACGAGGAAGACTTCACAGAGGCCTTGGGAGAGGAAATCCCTCAGGAAAACCCTGTGGGGCGGGGAAGGGGGGGGGGAGGTGAAGGTGGCATCCGGGAGGGTCTTCGGGTTGTCCCCTCGATGTCCCCCCCCAGGTCCCTGGCTGCTACCTGAGCTCCTCCTCGCCTCCGATGGGCGCCGGGGAGCGCAGTTTGGAGTCGAGGTTGTAATAAACGCCCCCCAGCTGCCTGACTGCCAACCAGTGCTGGCGGCGGAACGGGAGGGAAACGAAACCCAGGGAGATGTGGGACGGGACGTTGAGGATGAAACCAAGGATTTGGTCCAAGGCCAGGCGCTCCAGGGGGCTGCGGTGGGGGGGAAAGGGGTTAGAAGGGGTTGGGAGGGGGATGTGGGGAGAAGGGGGGGCAAAAGTGGGGATGGGGGGCTGAAAAGTGGGGAGAAGGGGTGGGTTGGTGGGAGTTATAGGGAAAATAAGTGGGGTTGGGGGGGAATAAAGGGGGGTTTGGGGCTCAAAAGTGGGGAGAAGGGGGGTTGGAAAGGGGGATGGGAAAGGGGGTCAGGGGTCTTAAGTGGGGGTGGGGGGTTCAATATTAGGGTGGGGGGCTCCTAAATGGGGTCTTTATAGGGTGAAGGTTTATAGGTTCGATTTTGGGGTCGGGGGTTCCTAAATGGGCTTATGGGTTCATAGGGGTCTATAGGGCCCTTATGGGGTCTTTATGGGGTCGGGGGGTTTATAGGGCGCTTATGGGGTCTTTATGGGGTTGGGAGGGTTATAGGGTCCTTGTGAGATCAGAAGATCCTTATGGGGTCTTTATGGGGTCGGGGGTTTATAGGGTCCTTGTGAGGTCAGAAGATCCTTATGGGGTCTTTATGGGGTCGGGGGGTTATAGGGTCCTTGTGAGGTCAGAAGATCCTTATGGGGTCTTTATGGGGTCGGGGGGTTATAGGGTCCTTGTGAGGTCAGAAGATCCTTATGGGGTCTTTATGGGGCCATTATGCGGACTTTATGGACTTATGGCATCTTTGTGGGGTCAGGGAAAGATTTATAGGGCCACTATGGGGTTCTTAGGGGGTCCTTATGGGGTCAGGGGGTTTATAGGTTCCTTATAGGGTCTTTATAGGGTCTGGGGGGTTTATAGTGCTATTATGGGGTTCTTATGGGGTCGGGAGGAGTTACAGGGCCATTATGGGGTCCTGTGGTTTCAGAAGGTCCTTATGAGGTCTTTATGGGGCCTGGGGGGTTTATAGGGCCATTATGGGGTCCTTATGGGCTCAGAGGTCCCTATGGGGTCTTTATAGGGTCTTGGGAGGTTTATAGGGCCATTATAGGGTCCTTATGGGGTCTTTAGGTGATCTGGGGGGTTTATAGGGCCATTACGGGGTCGGGGGGGGGGGTTATAGGATCCTTGTGAGTTTAGAAGGTCCTTATGGGGTCTTCATGGCGTTTTTATAGGGTCCTGGGGGTTATAGGGCCTTTATGGGGTCCTTATGGGGTCTGGGGTGTTTATATGGCTGTTATGGGGTCCTTATGGGTACAGGGGAGTTATAGGGTTCTTATGGGGTCAGGACATTCTTATGGGGTCTTTATTGGGTCTGGGGAGCTTATAGGGCCTTTATGGGGTCCTTGTGGGTACAGGGTAGTTATAGGGTCCTTATGGGGTCAGAAGCGGGTTATGGGGGCGGAGCATTTTGGGGAAAAAAAGGTGCATTTGGGGTCAGACCGGCGCTTGTCCCACCAGACGGCCGCCATCCCCACACTGTGCAGAGCCGCCATGATGACGTTGACGTCGTAATTCCCCGACCCCAAAAGGCTGCGGTGCGGGTTGAGCCGAGCCTCGGGGGCCAACCTGGAAAACAGCGGGGTTTATGGGGTCCTTACGGGGTCCTGATGGGGTGAGGGGGGTATTATGGGATCCTATGGGGTCCTTATGTGGGAGGGGGATGGGTTTATGGGGTCCTTATGGGGTTTGTATAGGGATGGGGGAGTTATAGGGCCATTGTGGGATCCATATGGGGGCAAAGGGGTCTTATGGGGTCTTTATGGGGTTCTTATGGGGTCCTGATGGGGTGAGGGGGTTTTATGGGGTCCTATGTGGTCCTTATGTGGGAGGGGGATGGGTTTATGGGGTCCTTATGGGGTTTGTATAGGGATGGGGGAGTTATAGGGCCCTTGTGGGGTCCATATGGGGGCAAGGGGGTCTTATGGGGTCTTTATGGGGCTCTTATGGGGTCCTGATGGGGTGAGGGGGTTTTATGGGGTCCTATGTGGTCCTTATGTGGGAGGGAGATGAGTTTATGGGGTCCTTATGGGGTTTGCATATGGTCAGCGGGGGGGGGGGGGGGTTTATAGGCCCTTGTGGGGTCCATATGGTGTGAACGGGGCTTTATAGGGTCCTTATGGGGTGAAGGGGGTATTATGGGATCCTATGGGGTCCTTATGTGGGAGGGCGTGGGGTTTATGGGGTCCTTATGGTGTTTGTATAGGGATGGGGGAGTTATAGGGCCCTTGTGGGGTCCATATGGAGTGAATGGGGTGTAATGGGGTCTTTATGGGGTCCTGATGGGGTGAGGGGGGTTGTGGGATCCTATGGGGTCCTTATGTGGGAGGGGGTGGGGTTTATGGGGTCCTTATGGGGCTTGTATAGGGTCAGCAGGAGGAGGGGGCGGTTATAGGGCCTTGTAGGATCCATATGCTGTGAATGGGGCTTTATAGGGTCCTTATGGGGTCCTTATGGGAGTATTATGGGGTGCTATGGGGTCCTTATGGGGGAGGGGGATAGCTTTATGGGGTCCTTATGGGGTTTGTCTAGGGTCAGCGGGAGGGGGGGGTTTATAGGGCCTTGTGGGGTCCATATGGTGTGAACGGGGCTTTATAGGGTCCTTATGGGGTCCTTATGGGGTCGGGGGGCTCAAAAGTAGTTGTGGGGTCTCCTAAATGGGGTTAAGGGTTCAATATTGGGGTTGGGGTCTCCAATATGGGGTTATGGGTTTGATTTTGGGGTCAGGGGGATTCAATATTAGGGTGAGGGGGCTCCTAAATGGGGTTAAGGGTTCATAGGGGTCTATAGGGCCCTTATGGGGCCCTCATGGGATCGGGGGGTTTATAGGGCCCTCATGGGGTCTTTATGGGGTCAGGGGGATTATAGGGCGCATTATGGGATCCTTATGGGTCTGGAAAAGCTATAATGTCCTTATGGGGTCAGAATGTTCTTATGGGGTTTTGATGGGTTCTGGAGACTTATAGGGCCATCATGGGATCCTTATGGGATCGGGGGGGGGGGGTTATAGGATCCTTATGGGGTCAGAAGGTTCTTATGGGATCTTTATAGGTTCTGGGGGCTTATAGGGCCATTATGGGGTCCTTATGAGTTATAGGTTCTGGGGGCATTATAGGGTCCTTATGGGGTAAGAAGGTTCTTATTGGCCTTTATGGGTTCTGGGCCATTAGGGAATCCTTATGGGGTCAGGCGGGTTATAGGGTCCTTATGGGGTAAGAAGTTCTTATGGGTCTTTATGGTTCTGTGGGTTTATAGGGCCATTATGGGGTCCTTATGGGATCGGGGGGGGGTTATAGGGTCCTTATGGGGTAAGAAGGTTCTTATTGGGCCTTTATGGGTTCTGGGGGCTTATAGGGCCATCATGGGGTCCTTGTGGGATTGGGGGGGTTATAGGGTCCTTATGGGGTCAGAAGGTTCTTATTGGGCCTTTATGGGTTCTGGGGGCTTATAGGGCCATCATGGGGTCCTTGTGGGATCGGGGGGGTTATAGGGTCCTTATGGGATCAGAAGATCCTCATGGGGTCTTTATGAGTTCTGGAAATTTATAGAGCCATCATGGGGTCCTTGTAGGATTGGGGGGGTTATAGGGTCCTTCTGGGGTCAGAAGGTTCTGGAAAGGCCCCAGAATTGGGGTTAAAAGGGGGGGGAACCTCTTGCAGATGTCGTCGGCCGCCTGTCGGGTGAAGCAGGGCCGCTGCAGGACGTTGTTGAGGGCGTGCACTGCGCACAGCTCCAGGCGCTGCCGCTCGTGGTAGGGGGGGGGGGACGGGGTGGACCCCCCCCCGGAGTTGGGGGGGGGGCTGGAAGGGAGTCCTAATTAAGGAGAAGGCAGGTTAACGAGGATTTAAGGAGATATGCAAATTACTATAGCCCTTGTTCACTCTATAAAACCCCAACAAGCCCTAAGAACCCTTCACGGACCCCCTCCCCCCCCCCATTTCTCCAATCCCTCCCGTCCCCCCCCCCAAAATCCCCCCTCCCCCAGGATCCCCCCCAATCTCCCCAACCCCCCCCAAAACACCTCCCACCCCCCCAGGACCCCCCCATCTCCCCAACCCCACCCCCAAAGACCCCTCCAGACCCCCCTCAAAAATCCCCTTTGCCCCCCCACCTTCAGGACACCCCCATCTTTCCAACTTCCCTTCCCCCAAAATCACCCTGAATGACCCCCCCAGTGACCCCCACTCCAGACCCCCCCAGTTTCACCAGCCCCCCCCTCCAAAACCCCCTGGACCCCTCCCCAAATGTCTTCCCCCTCCCAAGGAATCCCCCCCATTTCTACAACTCCCCCCCCACCCCCAAAGACCCCCCAATCTCACCCTTCCTCCCTCAAATCCTCTTTGCCCTCCCACCCAAATTCCCTCTGCCCCCCCCCAACCCTACTGGACCTCCCCCCCATATTCCCTCTACTCCCCCCCCAAACCCTTCTGGACCCCCCCAAAATTCCCTCTACTCTCCTCCCCCCCACAGCACCCCTTCCCCCATTTCTCCAACCCTTCCCTTCCCCCCCCCCAAATCCCCCCTCCCACAAGATCCCCCCCAGAGCACCTCCCACCCCCCCAGAATTCCCCCCATCTCCCCAACCCCTCCCCCAAAAACCCCTCCAGACCATCCCCCCTCCCCTTGTCTCCCCATCAACCCCCACAGAACACCTCAACCTCCCCCAGACCCCCTCAATCTCCCCTACCCCCCAGGCCCCCTCACAACCCCTCAAACGATCCCTAAATCCCCCAGTTCCCCACCCCGCCCCCCATAATCCCCTTTTAACCCCCTCAGGACCCCCCCACACCCACCCCACCCTCCTTTATCTCCCCCCAACCCCCTCCAGACCCCCCAAAGCCGCTCAAACGACACTTAAACTCCCCCACCCCTACTCCCTACCCCCCAAACCTCTTTTAACCCCCCCAACCCCTAGCCCTCCCTTATCTCTCCTCCCAACCCCCCCCCCAGACCCCCTTTAATCCCCTCAGGACCCCCCCATCCCCCCAACTCACCTCTATACCTCTCCACACCCCCCCCAAACCCCTTTTAACCCCCTCAGGACCCCCCCAGACCCACCCACCCCCCTTTATCTCCCCCCAACCCCCCCAATTCCCCCCAAAACCCTCAAATGACCCCCAAACACCCCTTCCGACCTCCCAAACTCCTTTTAACCCCTCAGGACCCCCCCAACCCCGAAACCCACCAACTCACCGCCAACTCCCTCCCCATCCCCCCAAACCCCTCTTAACACTCACAACCCCCTTTCACCTCCCTCAGCCCCCCCCCCCCATATCCCCCTTATCCCCCCAGGCCCACCGCGGCCTACCAGGCCCCACACCCCCCGGAGCCGCACCCGACGCGCCCGCCATCCCCAAACCTACCCCATACCCCTCGACTCCCCCCTCAGGACCCCCATAAGCCGCCCCCAAACCCCCCCCAAGCCCGGCTCTCACCCTGAGGCTCCTCCAGGGCCTCCCGCGGCCTCATCCCCACAGAGAAGGGGAGGCGGGAACTACAGCTCCCACAGTGCACCGCGCGCCTCCATCAACTTCCGGCCTCTCACCCCGAAACCCTGCAGACACTTCCGGCCCCGCCCTCGTGCACTTCCGGCCGCGCTGCGCGACCCCCTGCATGCACTTCCTCCCGCGCTGCGCGAAAGCCTCCATGCGCTTCCGGTCACGTGGGGGGGTGGGGGGATTTAATAGGATCTTTGTGGGGTCAGAAAGTTCTTATGGGGTCCTTATGAGGTTGGGGAGGTTTATAGGGCCTTTATGGTGTCAAGGGGGTTTATAGAGTCCTTATGGGGTCTGGAGGTCCTTATGGGGTTGGGAGAGTTTATAGGGCACTTGTGGGGTCAGAGGGATTTATAGGGCAGTTATGGGGTCAGAAAGTCCTTATGGGGTCGGGGGGATTTATAGGGCACTTATGGGGTTAGAAGGTCCTTATGGGGCCTTTATGCAGTGAGGGGAGTTTATAGGGCACTTGTGGGGTGAGAGGGGCACTTAATGGGGTCAGGGGGCTTTATGGTGTTGGGGGGGGTTTATAGGTTCTTTATGGGGTCAGGGGGGTTTATAGGGCACTTACGGGGTCAGGGGGCTCTGATGGGGTCAGGGGGCTGTATGGGGTTGGGGGGATTCATAGGGCACTTATGGGGTTTGTATGGAGTGAAAAGGGCTTTATAGGGTGTTTATGGGGTCAGAAAGTCCTTATGGGGTCCTTATAGGATCAGGGGGCTTTATAGGGTCCTTATGGGGTTGGAGGGGTTTACAGAGCCCTTATGGGGTCCATATGGGGCCCTTATGGGGTGAGAAAGCTTTATGGGGTCCTGATGGAATCCGAAGGTCCTTATAAGGCCTCGATGGGGTCAGTGGGGTTTATAGGGCCCTTGTGGGGTCCTTATGGGGTGAAAGGAGTTTTATGGGGTCCTGATGGGGTCAGGGGACCTTTATGGGGTTTTTATTGGGCCTTTATGGGGTTGGGGGGGCTTATAGGGTCCTTATGTGGTTAGATGGCCCTTATGGGGTTGAGGGGGTTTATAGGGTTTTTGTGGGGCCCTTATGGGGTCTGTATGGGATTGGGGGGGCTTTATAGGGTCCCTATGGGGTCTTTTGGGGGTTTAAAGGGCTTTTTTGTGACCCATATAGGATCCTTATGGGGCAAGGGGGTGCTTATGGGTTCAGGAGGGGTTTATGGGGTTTTTATAGGGAAATTCCCCTTTCTACTTCCCTTATAGTGAATACATTTTTAATAGGGTTTCTCATTCCCTTTGACATCAGCTTCATCCCAAACCCTGAATCCCATAAAGCCGCCATTTTGGGGGCTGAGTCCATAGGACCCCAAATTGTACCCGATTACCAAGGGGGGACATTTGGGGTTTTTTATGGGGTCTTCTGTCCCCATTCATATGGGGGGGGGACATTTGGGGTCCTTTACGGGATCTTCAGTCCCCCCATTCCCAGGGTGGGGACATTTGGGGTCCTTTATGGGGTCTTCTGTCCCCAAATCCCAGGAGGAGACATTTGGGGTCCTTTATGGGTTTCCTTAGCAGAGCTGCAGGCAGCCGCCGTGCCCGTGGCACGCTGTAGGGGATTTTTGGGGTTTCAGGGTTATATGGGGTTTAGAATGTGGGAGCTTATGGGGGACATAAAGGGACATGGGGGGATTTGGGGGAGATATGGGGGATTTGGGGGGTTGGGGGACATATTGGGATCGTGGGGGGGTTGGAGATTTGGGGGACAGGAAGGGAGATGGGGATGGGGGGAATTTGGGGGATTGGGGACTTACGGGGTTTTGGGGACGTATGGGGAATTGGGGGGCATGGGGATGGATTTGGGATGTGGGGGGGATATGGGGGACTTGGGGGGATTTGGGGGACTGGGGGAAATATTGGGGTTGTGGGGGGGTTGGGGATTTGGGGGACAGGAAGGGAGATGGGGATGGGGGGGATTTGGGGACATATTGGGGATGTGGGGCGGTTGGGGACTTTGAAGGGAGATGGGGACATGAGATGGGGACATGAAGGGAGATGGGGATTCGGAGGGGATTTGGGGGATTGGGGTCATGGGGGCACATTGGGGATGTGGGGGATTTGGGGTCATGGGGACATATTGGAGATGTGGGATCATGGGGACATATTGGGGATGTGGGGATTTGGGGTCATGGGGACATACTGGGGGTGTGGGATCATGGGGACATATTGGGCATGTGGGGGATTGGGGTCATGGGGACATGTTGGGGATGTGGGGGATTTGGGGTCATGGGGACATATTGGGGATGTGGGGGATTGGGGTCATGGGGACATATTGAGGATGTGGGGGATTTGGGGTCATGGAGACATGTTGGGGATGTGGGGATTTGGGGTCATGGGGACATATTGAGGATGTGGGGGATTTGGGGTCATGGGGACATATTGGGGATGTGGGGGATTGGGGTCATGGGGACATGTTGGGGATGTGGGGATTTGGGGTCATGGGGACATATTGGGGATGTGGGGGATTGGGGTCATGGGGACATATTGGGGATGTGGGGGATTTGGGGTCATGGGGACATATTGGGGATGTTGGGATTTGGGGTCATGGGGACATATTGGGGATGTGGGGATTTGGGGTCATGGGGACATATTGGGGATGTGGGGGATTGGGGTCATGGGGACATGTTGGGGATGTGGGGATTTGGGGTCATGGGGACATATTGGGGATGTGGGGGATTTGGGGTCATGGGGACATATTGGGGATGTGGGGGATTGGGGTCATGGGGACATATTGAGGATGTGGGGGATTTGGGGTCATGGAGACATGTTGGGGATGTGGGGATTTGGGGTCATGGGGACATATTGAGGATGTGGGGGATTTGGGGTCATGGGGACATATTGGGGATGTGGGGGATTGGGGTCATGGGGACATGTTGGGGATGTGGGGATTTGGGGTCATGGGGACATATTGGGGGTGTGGGATCATGGGGACATATTGGGGATGTGGGGGATTGGGGTCATGGGGACATATTGAGGATGTGGGGGATTTGGGGTCATGGGGACATATTGGGGGTGTGGGATCATGGGGACATATTAGGGATGTGGGGGATTGGGGTCATGGGGACATATTGGGGATGTGGGGATTTGGGGTCATGGGGACATATTGGGGATATGGGGGATTTGGGGGGAATGGCTGAGGAGGGATTTAGGGAGGGATGTGTGTGGGTGTGTTGGGGGATTTGGGGACATGGGGGTTTTGGGGACGTGGGGAGGGACAGGTGAATGTGGGGACAGGAGGGGGCAGGGTGACAGGAGTGATCGTGGTGACAGAAGATGATAAGGTGACAGGAGAGGTGACATGGTGGGAGGTGACAGGAGGTGACACAGGGACAGGAGGGAACACGGACAGGAGGGGACACTGACCAGGTGGGACATGGTGACAAGAGGGGACAGGGTGACAGGAGGTGACACAATGACAGAAGGGGACAAGGTGATAGGAGGGGACACAGAGGAGGTGACAGAAAGGGACACAGAGGCAGGAGGTGACAGGATGTGACATGGGGACAGGAGGTGACATGGGGACAGGAAGGGACAGGAGGTGCCAGTGACAGGAGATGACACGATGACAGGAGGTAATGGGAGGTGACACAATGACAGAAGGTGACAGGAGGTGACAAAACCCCACCCAGGACGCTGCTCCAGAAGGCAGCCTTGGTGGCATCACCGGTGACAGCGCCGGTGGCCGCGGGGTTCCTCCTGCTGCTGGTGACACGCAGAGCTCTGCCATTGTCCCCTGTGCCGGTCACCTCCACCTCCACCACGTGCCAGTCGGGGACACTGCGGGGACCAGGAGGTGACAACGGTGACACTTGGATCCTCACCGTTCCCAATAGGGACATTTGGGGATGTTGTGGTGGCGTAGAGAGGGGTGTGAGGTGACACGAGGTGACATCGGGGTCGCAATGCCTCACGATGCCCCTCTGCTCTCCGTGTCCCAGTTGGTGACATCAGGAGGTGACACCACCAGGAGGTGGCATCTCTAAGAGGTGACATCGATGGTGGCTGTCACCCATTGGTGTCACAAAGTGACATCAGGGACACAACACACCATGATGCTCCCTCCCTTCCATGTCCCAGTTGGTGACATGGGGAGGTGACACTCCAGGAGGTGACATTTCCAAGGGGTGACACCACCAGGATGTGACACCACCAGGAGGTGGCATCTCCAAGAGGTGATACCGATGGTGGCTGTCACCCATCTGGCGACACGAGGTGACATCAGGGACATAACGCACCATAATGCTCCCCTCCCTTCCATGTCCCACTTGGTGACATGGGGAGGTGACACCTCCAGGAGGTGACGCCTCCAAGAGATGACGCCAAGAGATGACACGCCCAGGAGGTGACACCACCAAGACTTGATGACACCAGCAGGAGGTGACACCACCAAGAGATGCCACCAAGAGGTGACAACCACAGGAGGTGACACCAACAGGAGGTGACACCACCAAGAGGTAATGCCACCAAGAGGTGATGCCACTAAGGGTTGACACCACCAAAAGATGACAAACCCCAGGAGGTGACACCACCAAGAGGTGACACCTCCAAGAGATGACATCCCCAAGAGGTGACACCACCAAGACTTGATGCCACCACCAGGAGGTGACACCACCAAGAGTTGCCACCGGTGCCAAGTGTCCCCTACCTGGGGTCGGCCACCAAGCAGGCTTGGACACCATCGAAGCCCAGGCTGGGAGCTGCCACCGCCGCGGCCGCCATCGTGTTGACGTTGTTGGGTGCCAGGGGACACAGGGGACGCAGGGGACCCTCGTAGAGGACAACGCGGCCACCGGATGTCACCGCGGCCACCAGGCGCTCCTGAAGCCAGCCCTGAAGGCGGAAGCTCTGAGGAGCCTTTGTCATTGTCACCTTCAGAGCCTGCGGGGGACGTCACGTTGTCACTGAGCGCTGTGTGGTCACCGCGGTGAGATGATGTCCCCAAACCCTACGGTGGTCACCAAGGTGGGATTTTGTCCCTAAACTTTGTGGTGGTCACCAAGGTGGGACGTGTCCCCAAACCCTGTGGTGGTCACCAAGGTGACATGATGTCCCCAAAGTCCTATGGTGGTCACCAAGGTGGGACGATGTCCATCCAACCCTGTGGTGGTCACCAAGGTGACATGATGTCCCCAGAGTCCTATGGTGGTCACCAAGGTGGGACAATGTCCCCAAAGCCCTCTGGTGGCTTCCAGTTTTAAGAGCTGTCCCCAAAATGGGGACACTGACCTCAAACCTGAAGGCGTGGGCCCTGGTGTCCCCAGATTCCATGATGTCCCCAACCCCATGGTGTCCCCTTGGTGTCCCCAAGCACTATGATGTCCCCAATCTCATGGCGTCCCCAACCCCTGATGTCCCCAAGCTCTATGGTGACCTCAACCCCACAGTGTCCCCTAGATGTCCCCGACCTCACGGTGTCCCCACCCCCATGGTGTCCCCTTGATGTCCCCAACCCCACGGTGTCCCCAACCCCATGGTGTCCCCACGGTGTCCCCAACCCCACAGTGTCCCCCTTGGTGACCTCAACCCCCCGTTGTCCCCAACCTCTACAGTACCTCCAATTCCACTGCATCCCCACGGTGTCCCCAACCCCGCAATGTCTCCAACCCCCGGTGTCCCCTTCACATCCCCACGTCATCGTTGTCCCCAGACGCTCACAGCCAGGGTGCCGTTCTCATCCATGCGCCGGATGTCCTCACAGCCCCACAGGGCCCCACGGGGGACATACAGGGTGTGCCCCCCCCTCAGCGCCGCCCCTCGCAGCCTCTGCTCTGTCTGGGGGTCGGCCAGCGCCGTGGGGGACCCCAGCTGGGGACATCAGGGCACCAATGTCCCCAACATCTGGGCCTGACGGCCCCAGTGGCCCCAATATCTCAAACACAGGGTCCCGAGTTTCCCCAGTATTCCCAATGTCCCAACCATGGTGTCCCCAACATCTTGATCCCAATGTCCCCAGTGTCCCAACCATGATGTCCCCAACATCCCGTCCCCAGTGTCCCCAGTGTCCCAACCATGATGTCTCCAACATCCTGACCCCAATGTCCCCAGTGTCCCCAATGTCCCAACCATGGAGTCCCCAACATCCCGTCCCCAATGTCCCCAGTGTCCCAACCATGATGTCTCCAACATCCTGACCCCAATGTCCCCAGTGTCCCAATGTCCCAACCATGATGTCCCCAACATCCCGTCCCCAATGTCCCCAGTGTCCCAACCATGATGTCTCCAACATCCTGACCCCAATGTCCCCAGTGTCCCCAATGTCCCAACCATGGAGTCCCCAACATCCCAACCCCAATGTCCCCAGCATCTCCAATGTCCCAACCATGATGTCCCCAACATCCTGACCCCAATGTCCCCAGTATCCCCAATGTCCCAACCATGATGGCCCCAACATCCTGACCCCAATGTCCCCAATGTCCCAACCATGATGACCACAACATCTCAACCCCAAAGTCCCCTGCGACCCCAATTTCTGAACCATGGAGTCCCCAACATCTCAACCCCAATGTCCGCAATGTCCCAACCATGGAGTCCCCAACATCCTGACCCCAATGTCCCCAGTGTCCCAACCATGGTGTCCCCAACATTCCGACCCCAATGTCCCCAGTGTCCCAACCATGGTGTCCCCAACATCCCAACCCCAATAGTCCCCAATGTCCCCAACATCCGCAATGTACCACCGATAGTGTCCCCAACATCCCAACCATGATGTCCCCAAAGTCCCCAATGTCCCAACCATGATGTCCCCAACATCCTAACCCCAAAGTCCCCAGTGTCCCAACCATGGTGTCCCCAACATCCTGACCCCAGAAGTCCCCAGTATCCCCAATGTCCCAACCATGATGGCCCCAACATCCTGACCCCAATGTCCCAACAATGATGTCCCCAACATCCTGACCCCAATGTCCCCAGTATCCCCAAAGTCCCCAATGTCCCAACCATGATGTCCCCAACATCCTAACCCCAAAGTCCCCAGTGTCCCAACCATGGTGTCCCCAACATCCTGACCCCAGAAGTCCCCAGTATCCCCAATGTCCCAACCATGATGGCCCCAACATCCTGACCCCAATGTCCCAACAATGATGTCCCCAACATCCTGACCCCAATGTCCCCAGTATCCCCAATGTCCCAACCACGGTGTCCCCAACATTCTGACCCCAATGTCCCCAGTGTCCCAACCATGGTGTCCCTAACATCCCAACCCCAAAAGTCCCCAATGTCCCCAACATCCGCAATGTACCACCGATAATGTCCCCAACATCCAACCATGATGTCCCCAAAGTCCCCAATGTCCCAACCATGATGTCCCCAACATCCTAATCCAAAAGTCCCCTGTGTCCCAACCATGGTGTCCCCAACATCTCAACCCCAAAAGTCCCCAATGTCCCCAACATCCGCAATGTCCCACCGATAGTGTCCCCAACATCCCAACCCCAAAGTCCCCAAAGTTCCCAGTGTCCCAACCATGGTGTCCCCAACATCCCAACCCCAATAGTCCCCAATGTCCCCAACATCCGCAATGTCCCACCGATAGTGTCCCCAACATCCCAACCCCAACGTCCCCAAAGTTCCCAGTGTCCCAACCATGGTGTCCCCAACATCTTGATCCCAGTGTACCCAGTGTCCCAACCATGATGTCCCCAACATCCCGTCCCCAATGTCCCCAGTGTCCCAACCATGATGTCTCCAACATCCTGACCCCAATGTCCCCCGTGTCCCCAATGTCCCAACCATGGAGTCCCCAACATCCCAACCCCAATGTCCCCAGCATCTCCAATGTCCCAACCATGATGTCCCCAACATCCTGACCCCAATGTCCCCAGTATCCCCAATGTCCCAACCATGATGGCCCCAACATCCTGACCCCAATGTCCCCAATGTCCCAACCATGATGACCACAACATCTCAACCCCAAAGTCCCCTGCGACCCCAATTTCTGAACCATGGAGTCCCCAACATCTCAACCCCAATGTCCCCAATGTCCCCAATGTCCCAACCACGGTGTCCCCAACATTCCGACCCCAATGTCCTCAGTGTCCCAACCATGGTGTCCCCAACATCTCAACCCCAAAAGTCCCCAATGTCCCCAACATCCGCAATGTACCACCGATAGTGTCCCCAACATCCCAACCCCAATGTCCCCAAAGTTCCCAGTGTCCCAACCACGGTGTCCCCAACATCTTGATCCCAATGTCCCCAGTGTCCCAACCATGATGTCTCCAACATCCCAACCCAAATGTCCCCAGTGTCCCCAATGTCCCAACCATGGAGTCCCCAACATCTCAACCCCAATGTCCCCAGCATCTCCAATGTCCCAACCATGATGTCCCCAACATCCTGACCCCAATGTCCCCAGTATCCCCAATGTCCCAACCATGATGGCCCCAACATCCTGACCCCAATGTTCCCAATGTCCCAACCATGATGACCACAACATCTCAACCCCAAAGTCCCCTGCGACCCCAATTTCTGAACCATGGAGTCCCCAACATCTCAACCCCAATGTCCCCAATGTCCGCAATGTCCCAACCACGGTGTCCCCAACATTCCGACCCCAATGTCCTCAGTGTCCCAACCATGGTGTCCCCAACATCTCAACCCCAAAAGTCCCCAATGTCCCCAACATCCGCAATGTACCACCGATAGTGTCCCCAACATCCCAACCATGATGTCCCCAAAGTCCCCAATGTCCCAACCATGATGTCCCCAACATCCTAACCCCAAAGTCCCCTGTGTCCCAACCATGGTGTCCCCAACATCTCAACCCCAAAAGTCCCCAATGTCCCCAACATCCGCAATGTCCCACCGATAGTGTCCGCAACATCCCAACCATGATGTCCCCAAAGTCCCCAATGTCCCAATCATGGTGTCCCCAACATCCCAACCCCAAAAGTCCCCAATGTCCCCAACATCCGCAATGTACCACCGATAGTGTCCCCAACATCCCAACCATGATGTCCCCAAAGTCCCCAATGTCCCAACCATGGTGTCCCCAACATCTCAACCCCAAAAGTCCCCAATGTCCCCAACATCCGCAATGTCCCACCGATAGTGTCCCCAACATTCCAACCCCAATGTCCCAAAAGTCCCCAATGTCCCAACCATGGTGTCCCCAACATCTCAACACCAATGTCCCCAATGTCCCCAATGTCCCAACCATGGTGAACCCAACACCCCAATGTCCCCAGCATCCAACCATGGTGGCCCCAACATCCCAACCCCAACATCCCCAATGTCCCAACCATGGAGTCCCCAACATCCTGACCCCAATGTCCCCAATGTCCCCAACGTCCCCAGCATCCCCACCATGAAGTCTGCGTGTGCCAGGATGTCCTCGCCGTGCTGCTGTGCCACACACGGATGTGCCACCTCCAACACCAGGTCCACCCCCCTGGGGACATCGGGTGATGTTGGGCTCCGTGGGGGGACATTGGAGCCCGGTGGTGGCATTGGGTGACACTGGGATCCCAAAGTGACATTGACATTGGGGTGACACTGTGGTCCCAGAACAACACTGGGGTGGCACTGGGGTGACATTGGGTTGACATTGGGGTCTCAGGGTGACGTTGGGGTGACATTGGGGTCACAGGATGACATTGAGGTGACAATGGGTGACATTGGGTGACATTGGGGAGGCATTGAGGTCTCAGGGTGACATTGGGGTGACATTGGGGTGCCATTGGGGTGCCATTGGGTGCCATTGGGGTGACATTGGGTGACATTGGGTGACATTGGGTGCCACGGGGGTCACATGGGAGTGTCATTGGGGTGCCATGTGGTGCCATTGGGTGCCATTGGGTGGCATTGGGTGACATTGGGTGGCACTGGGGAGGCATTGAGGTCTCAGGGTGGCATTGGGGTGACATTGGGGTGACACTGGGGTGCCATGGAGTCACATTGGGTGCCACTGGGGTGACATTGGGTGCCATGGGCTGACATTGGGTGCCATTGGGGTCTCAGGGTGCCATGGGGTGAGATTGCAGTGACATTGGGTGCCACTGGGGTGCCATTGGGGTCACAGTGGGATCGCACTGGGTGCCATTGGGGTGTCATTGGGGTGCCATTAGGTGACACTGGGTGATATTGGGGTCTCAGGGTGCCATGGGATGAGATTGGGGTGCCATTGGGTGCCATTGGGGTGCCATTGGGTGACACTGGGGTGCCATTGGGGTCACATTGGGGTGACATTGAGGTGGCAATGGTGTCTCAGGGTGCCATTGGGGTGTCATTGGGGGTTCAGGGTGGCATTAAGGTCACATTGGGTGCCATTGGAGTGACACTGGGCTCTCAGGGTGACATGGGGGTGACATTGGGTGGCATTGGGGTCACACTGGGTGCCATTGGGGGCTCAGGATGACATTGGGGTGGCATTGGGTGCCATTGGAGTCACATTGGGGTGGCACTGGGGGCTCAGGGTGCCATTGGGGTGCCTTTGGGTGTCATTGGGTGCCATGGGGTGACATTGGGGTGCCATTGGGGCAACATTGGGGTCACATTGGGTGCCACTGGGGTCTCAGGGTGCCATTGAGGGGCCATGGGGTGCCATTGGGTGCCATTGGGTCACATGGGTGTCACATTGGGGTGGCATTGGGGTGGCATTGGGGTGGCAATGGTGTCTCAGGGTGACATTGGGGTGACACTGGGGTCTCAGGGTGCCATTGGGTGCCATTGGGGTGACACTGGGTTGTCAGGGTGACATGGAGGTGACATTGGGTTGACATTGGGGTGGCACTGGGGTCTCAGGGTGTCATTGGGGTGACATTGGAGGCTCAGGGTGTCATTCGGGTCACATTGGGTGCCATTGGGGTCACAGTAGGGTGCCATTGGTGCCATGGGGTGCCACTTGGGTCATATTGGGGTGACATTGGGGTCACATTGGGGTCTCAGGGTGCTATGGGGTGCTATGGGGTGCCACTGGGGTCCCCACTCACGTGTGCTGCAGCTCCTTCAGGTCCCGCAGTTGCAAGTGGGGGGGGATCCCCTCCAAGTGCCCCCCACTGCGCGTCCACACGAAGGCCAACCTCACCCCCAGGGGGGGGCCAAGGGACAGCAGCTGAGCTGCCAGGAACTGCCCTGGGGGAGTAGAAATCCCATGGACCCCATTGACCCCATAAACCCCCCATAAACCCCATTAACCCCCCATTAACCCCAGGAACAGCTTTGGGGGCACAGAAACCCCATTGACCCCATTCACACCCCCATAAACCCCCCCATAAGCCCCCCATTAACCCCATTAACTGCCCTGGGGCGGCAGAAACCCCATTGACCCCATTGACCCCATTCACACTCCTATAAACCCCATTAACCCCCCATTAACCCCATTAACTGCCCTGGGGGGGCAGAAATCCCATTAACCCCATTGACCCCCTATAAACCCCATTAACCCCCATTACCCTAATACCCCCCAATCTGCCTCATTCCCCCCTAATTGTCCCCACTACCCCCCAATTACCGCCTAATTACCCCCATTCCCCTTCTAATTACCCCCACCCCCCTTAATTGCCCCCCCTTGGCCCCCAATTGCCCCATCCAATTACCCCATAATTACCCCTTAACCCCCCTCTCCCAATTACCCCATACCTCCCAATTACCCCCATTAACCCCTCATCCCTTAATTACCCTCCTCATTAATTAACCCCCCTCATTAATTACGCCCCTCATTGTTTACCCCCCTCATTAATTACCCAGCCGGCCGTAGCCCAGGATCCCAACACGGCGACATTTTGGGGTCCCCTCATTTTCTGCCATTGCTCTGTAGGGTCAGGGAATTAATTGCCCCCCCTAGAGCCCCTAATTGCCCCCTACCCTCCCTAATAACCCCCCATACCCCACTAATTACCCCCATACCCCACTAATTACCCCCATACCCGCTAATTACCCCGCTAAACCCCATTATTGCCCCAGTACCCCACAACTGCCCCCCGTGTCCCATATCTGCCCCTACACCCCATAATTGCCCCCCTAGAGCCTCTAATTGCCCCCTAGCCTCCCTAATTACCCCCCATACCCCACTAATTACCCCCATACCCACTAATTAACCCTACACCCACTAATTTCCCCGCTAAACCCTATTACTGCTCCAAAATCCCACAACTGTCCCCCTATACTCTATATCTGCCCCTACACCCCATAATTGCCCCCCTAGAGCCCCTAATTACCCCCTCTACCCCACTAATTACCCCCATACCCACTAATTACCCCTACACCGCTAATTACCCCGCTAAGCTCCATTATTGCCCCAAAATCCCACAACTGTCCCCCGTACCCCATATCTGTCCCTCCACCCCATAATTGCTCCCTATCCTTCCTATTTACCCCTATCCTCCCTAATTACCCCCTATACCCTACTAATTACCCCCTATACCCCACTAATTACCCCCGTACCCACTAATTACCCCTATACCTGCTAATTACCCCGCTCAACCCCATTACTGCCCCAAAATCCCATAACTGCCCCCCGTACCCCATATCTGCCCCTCCACCCCATAATTGCCCCCTAGAGCCCCTAATTGCCCCCTATCTTCCCTAATTGCCCCCCATAACCTGTAGTTGCCCCATAACTGCCCCAGTACTGCCCCATAGCTGCTCCCATTCCCACAACTGCCCCATAACTGCCCCATTACTGCCCCTAGCCCCCATAACTGACCCCACAACCGCCCCCATAACTGCCCCCATTCCCACAACTGCCTCACAACTGCCCCCATAACTGCCCCCCATTCCCATAACTGCCCCATAAATGCCCTCATAACTGCCCCGATAACTGCCCCCCGGCCCCATAGCCTTCATAAGTGCCCCCATAACTGCCCCCCATTCCCACAATTGCCCCATAACTGACCCCATAGCTGCCCCCCCGTCCCATAACTTCCCCCCATTCCCATAACTGCTCCCATAACTGCCCCCACCCCATAACTGCCTCCATTCCCACAACTGCCCCCATAACTGCCCTCCATTCCCATAACTGCCCCATAACTGTCCCCCCGTCCCATAACTGCCCCATAAGTGCCCCATAACTGCCCCCCATTCCCACAACTGCCCCATAACTGCCCCATAGCTGCCCCCCCGACCCCATAGCCCCCATAACTGCCCCCAAACGACCCCCTCCGGTCCCATAACTGCCCCCCCCGCCCCATAACTGCCCCATAACTGCCCCCCCCTCCACCTGCCCCACTTTCTCCACTCTGAGCGCTCACTTCAACCTTTGCCCCCCCCCCCC
Organism: Meleagris gallopavo; assembly: GCF_905368555.1. NCBI lineage: Eukaryota > Metazoa > Chordata > Aves > Galliformes > Phasianidae > Meleagris > Meleagris gallopavo. Next base: position 36,106 of record NW_028147032.1, read on the forward strand.
CCCGTTTAATATTTAACCCAAACAATGGGACCCGGGGGGGGGCGGGAATGGGAGGAGGGGGCAAAGGCTTGGGTGTCGTTTTGGGGGGGTCGTAAATTGGGGGGGGGTCTCAATTTGGGGGGTCTCAAGGGGGGGGCAGAGCTCTGTGTCTCTTTATGGGGGGGGTTATTTGGGGGGGGCAGAATGGGGGGGGCAGAGCATTGGGTGTCATTTGGGGGGGTCTCAATTTGGGAGGGGTCCCAATTTAGGGGGGGTCTCAATTTGGGGGGGTCCAAAGTGTGGGGGGAAGAGCTCTGAGTGTCTTTATGGGGGGGGTGTCTCATTTGGGGGGGGCAGAGTAGGGGGGGCATTGGGTTGAGAGCATTGGGTGCCATTTTGGGGGGGTCCCAATTTAGGGGCGAGTCTTAATTTGGGGGAGGTCCAATATGGGGGGGGGGCAGAGCTCTGAGTGTCTTTATGGGGGGGCGTCCCATTTTGGGGGGGGGGGCGGGTCTCATTTTGGGGGGGGGGGCAGAATCGGGGGGCGTTTGAGTCTTGGGTGCCATTTTGGGGGGGGTCGTAAATTGGGGGGATCCAAATTTGGGAGGATCCAAAGTAGGGGGAGGGGCAGAGCTCTGGGTCTCTTTATGGGGGGGGGTTCATTTTGTGGGGGGGGAGAATGGGGGGCGGTAGAGCACTGACAGCCATTTTGGGGGGGTCCTATTTTGGGGAGGTCTCAATTTGGGGGGAGTCCAATATGGGGAGGGGGGGAAGAGCTCTGGGTCTCTTTATGAAGGGGGCTCGTTTTGGGGGGGCAGAATGGGGGGGTTGAGCACTGGGTTCCATTTCTGGGGGGGGTCTCAATTTGGGAGGGGTCCTAATTTGAGGATCCTAAAGTCCCCCCCCTTCCCATCTCCTCCCGTTGCCATGGAAACGGCTCCTCATCCTCCCCCCTCCCCCCCGTTATCCTCGTTGCCATGGTGAGCGTGCTGCAGCTGTGTTGCCATGGCAACCGCCATCCCCCTCCCCCACCACCAGGTGTTACCATGGCAACCGTTATCCCCCTCCCCTCTCCACCAATTGTTACCATGGCAACCGTCATCCCCCTCCCCCTCCCACCAGGTGTTACCATGGCAACCGCCACCCCCCTCCCCCTCCCACCTGGTGTTACCATAGCAACCGCCATCCCCCTCCCCCCTCCCTCACCCGGTGTTACCATGGCAACCGCCGCAATGCGGCTCGTTGCCATGGTGATGAGCATCAGTATGCGGGAGGGTAATTAATTGGGGGGGCTAATTAGTTGGTGGAGGGGATTCGTTAATTCGGGAGGAGGCTAATTGGGGAGGGGGGTTAATTAATTGGGAGAGGGGGTTAATTAATTGGAGGAGGAGATTAATTAATTGGGGGAGGAGATTAATTAATTGGGGAGGGGATTAATTAATTGGGGGAGGGGATTAATTAATTGGGGAGGGGATTAATTAATTGGGGGAGGGGTTAAATGGGGGTTAACTGGGTTAATTGGGGTTGGTTAATTGGAGGAGGGGTTAATTGGGGGGGACTAATTGGGAGAGGGTTAATTGGGGGGTAAGTGGGGGGAGTTAAATGGGGAGGGAATTAATTGGGGGAGGGGTTAATTGGGGGGGTTAATTGGAGGGGGTGGGGTTAATTGGGAGGGGTTAATTGGGGTGTTAATTGGGGGAGATTAATTGGGAGTGGGTTAATTGGAGGCTTAATTGGGGGGAGTTAATTGGTGGGGTGTTAATTGGATGGGGGTTAATTGGAGGGTTAATTGGGGGTGGTTAATTGGGGGGGGTAACTGGGGGGACTAATTGGGGGGGATTAAATTGGGGGAGGGGTTAATTGGTGGGCTTAATTAGGAAGGATTAATTGGGGAGGGTTAATTAGGAGGGGATAAATTGGGGGGGTTAATTGGGGGGAGTTAATTGGGGGGCGTTAATTGGGGGGTTAATTGGGGGTGGTCAATTGGGGGGGTAACTGGGGGGAGTAATTGAGGGGGATTTAATTGGGAGAGGGGTTAATTGGTGGGCTTAATTAGGAGGGGTTAATTGGGCGGCGTTAATTAGGAGGGGGTAAATTGGGGGGACGTTATTTGGGGGGGTTAATTGGGTGGGGGTTAATTAGGGGAGTTAAATGGAGGAGGGGTTAATTGAGAGGAGTTAATTGGGAGAGGGGTTAATTGGAGGAGAGCTTAATTACAGCAGAATTTAATTGCAAAATGGAGTTAATTGGGGGGGGGGGCATCAATGGTTGCCATGGAAACAGAGCGACTGTGGAGAAATAACCACGAAGTGCCCCAAATGCCCCAAAATGACCCCAAATCCCCCCAAAGTCTCCCCCACTTCATCCAATGCACCCCAAAAAACCCCAAAATGCCACAAAAAAAACCCAAAATCATCTGCAAAATGGCCCCAAATCTCCCCAAAACAAGAACCCAAAACCCACCCCTCAAAATGATGCCAAAACCCTCCAAAATCCCCCCAAAAACCCCACTACCCCCCAAACAAACCCTCCCGTTCCACCCAACCCCCAAAACCCCTCAAAAAAACCCCAAACCCCCAAAACGACCCCAAAATGCCCCAAAATCACCTCCAAAAATCCCCCAAAAGCCCCAAATGCCCCGAGTTTGTCCCAAAAATCACCCCTCAAAAAGCCCCAAATGCCCCAAATGGCCCCAAATCCCCCCAAAATCCACCCCCACTACATCCAATGCACCCCAAAAAACCTAAAATGCCACAAAAAGCCCCAAAATGCCACAAAAAGCACCAAAATGACCCAAAATGCCCCAAAATCACTTCCAAAATGCCGCCAAATCCCCCCAAAATAAGAACCCCAAAACCACCCCTCAAAATGCCCCAAACTGGCCCCAAAATGACCCCAAATCCACCCCAAAATCCACCCCCGCTTCATCCAATGCACCCCCAAAAAAACCAAAATGCCACAAAAAGCCCCAAAAAGCCCCAAAATGACCCAAAATCACCTCCAAAATCCCCCCAACCCCCCCCAAAATAAGAACCCAAAAACCACTCCTCAAAATGCCCCAAAATGCCCCAAAATGACCCCAAATCCCCCCAAAATCCACCCCACTTCATCCAATGCACCCCAAAAAACCTAAAATGTCCCCAAAAGCCCCAAAATGACCCAAAATCACTTCCAAAATCCCTCCAAAAATGCCCCAAAATGAGACCCGAAAAACCACCCCTCAAAATGCCCCATAGTGCCCCAAAATGACCCAAAATGGCCCCAAATCCCACCCAAATCCACTCTCACTTCATCCAATGCACCCCAAAAAACCCAACATGCCACAAAAAGCCTCAAAATGCCCCAAAATCACCTCCAAAAATCCCCCAAATGCCCCCAAAACAACATTCCAAAAACCACCCCTCAAAATGACGCCAAAAACCCCAAAATCCCCCTCAAAACCCCACGACCCCCCAAACAAACCCTCCCGTTCCACCCATCCCCCTAAAACCCCTCAAAAAACCCCCAAACCCCCAAAACGACCCCAAATCCCCCTCCCCCCCCCCCCCCCCCCCCCCCCCCCCCCCCCCCCCCAATTCCGACCCCCCTTTCGGCGGTTGGAAACGCTGATGGATTTTTATTAAAATAGGAAAAAGTGCTTCTGGCCTTTTTTGCTGCTGCGGCCCCTTTAAAAAATCGCTCCCCCCCGCCCCCCCCACCCACGTGACTCCTCCCCCCCCCCCCCCACCCCCAAAACCGGTCCCCAATTAATTCCTTTATTAATTAATTCCTTAATTAGTTGGGATTTTCATCACCTCGGTGTTTTGCTTCTCCGGCCCTCGTTGTGAAGACGGGGGGGGCGTTGCACGAGGGTTTTGCACGAGGGTTTTGCACGAGGAGTTTTGCACGGCCTTCCTTCGCACGGCCGCGGCGTTGCACGAGGGTTGGTGCCTTGCACGTGGGGTGGTGCACAAGTGTGGTGCGCGCTGGGGCGCCTCTTGCACGAGGGGAGGTGCACAAATGTGCCCTCTTGCACAAGGGGCCACCTCTTTGCGCAAGGGCTGGTGCAGAAAACCATTGCACAAGGAGCCTCTTGCACAAGGGGAAGTGCACAAGTGGACCCTGGCACACGCAGTGGTGCACAAAAAGCCCTCCTCTTGCACAAGGGGTTGTGCTCATGTCTGTTGCACGAGGACCATCTTGCACAAGGGGGTGCTGCACAAGTGGACCCTCTTGCACAAGCAGTGGTGTGCAAAGAGCCCTCCTCTTGCACAAGGGGTGGTGCACAAGTGTGGTGCATATTGGGGCACTTCTTACACAAGGGGGGTGCGCAGCAGTGACCTCTAGCACAAGCAGTTGTGCACCAGTCTGTTGCACAAGGGGTGGTGCACAAGTAGAAGTGCACAAAGTGCCCTCTTCTTGCACAAGGGCTGCTGCACAAATGTGTTGCACATGTGGCCACCTGTTGCACAAGATTGCTGCACTAGTGTGTCCTCTTGCACAAGCATTGGTGCACCAGCCCGTTGCACAAGAGGTGATGGACAAGTGTGCCCTCTTGCACAAGCACTGGTGCACAAAAGGAGCTCTTCTAGCACAAGAGGCCATCTCTTGTATAAGCAGTGGTGCACCCGTCTGTTGCACAAGGACCCTCCTGCACAAGGGGCTTGTGTACAAATGTGGTGCACAAGGGGCCACTTCTTGCACAAGCAGTGGTGCACAACGGGCCCTCTCCTTGCACAAGTGACTCCTGTTGCACAAGGGACCACCTCTTACACCTGTGTCGTGTCCAACTGCATGCTGTTGCACGAGAGCTTTGCACAAGTGTGCAAGGGCTTTGTGCATTGCACAAAGGCCTCAAGTAACAGCGTGCTGTTGCACAAGATTTGCACAAGGTCCCGTGTAGTACGAGGCCTCTCCAAAAGGCCAGGCTATTGCACAAGTCCTTTGCACAAGCATGCGTTTTGCACTGTGGTGTTGCACAAGGCATTCTATGTCAGCATGCCATTGCACGAGGGCAACTTGTTCCACAGTGGTGTTGCACGAGGCCCAGCACTGCACAATGCCATTGCACAAGACGTGCGCGCACACCCACACGCCTGTTGCACGAGTACATTGCACGAGGGCACCTTCAACAGCACAGTGCTGCACGGGGGCTTTGCACAAGAACTCTTTAAAAGCTGTGCCGTTGCACAAGGCCTCGTGGAACAGATTGGTGTTGCACAAGGGTGTGGTGCAAGGCCTGGGCTTGCAGGAGGGGTGTTACATGAGACCCTGCGTTGCACCATACAGGTGCACGAGGCCCCGTGTTGCACAATGAGGGTGCACAAGGCCCAGCACTGCACCACAACGTTGCACACAGACCCACCCTTGTGTTGCACAAGGCCGTGCCACACAAAGCGGTTGCACGAGGCCCCGTGTGACACAATGAGGGTGCACAAGGCCCAGAATTGCACTAGTGCCTTGCACAAGACCCTGTGTGGCACTTCAGTGTTCCACAAGGCCCAGTATTGCACGATAACAGTGAACACAGCTCACTATTGCACCACAGCCTTGTGCAAGACCTCATGTGGCACTTCAGTGTTGCACAAAGCCCCGTGTGACACAATTTGGGTGCACGACACCCAGACCCTGTGTGGCACTTTAGTGTTGCACAAGGCCCTGTGTTGCACAATGAAGGTGAACACAGCCCACTGTTGCACCACTGCCTTGCACAAGACCCCATGTGGCACTTCAGTGTTCCACAAGGCCCCGTGTTGCACGATACTGGTGAACACTGTTGCACCACAGCCTTGCACCAGATCACATCTTCAGCGTTGCACAAGGCCCCGTGTGACACAATCCTGTTGCACGAGGCCCCGTGTTGCACAATGAGGCTGCGCAAGACCCAGCATTACACCACTGCCTTGCACAAGACCCCTCGTGGCACTTCAGTGTTCCACAAGGCCCTGCGTTGCACCACAGCATTGCACACCCCACGTGAAACCCTTGTGTTGCACAAGGCCCCATGTTGCGCCATATAGGTGCACAAGACCCAGCATTGCACCGCAACGTTGCACACAACCCTACACGGCACCCTCGTGTTGCACAAGGCCCTGTGTAGCGCTTTAGTGTTGCACACGGCCCTGTGTTGCACCACAGCATTGCAAATAACCCCGCGTGACAATTTAGTGTTGCACGAGGCTCCGTGTTGCACAATGAGGCTGCACAAGGCCCAGCATTGCACCACTGCCTTGCACAAGACCCCGCGTGGCACTTTAGTGTTGCACAAGGCCCTGTGTTGCACCACAGCATTGCACACCACTTCACATTGCACCCTCGTGTCGCTCAAGACCCCATGTGGCACGCAATCCAGGTGCACCAGGGCCCCCTGCACGCCGCCCAGATGCACGACGAAGGTGCACCAGGCCGTGCAACACATGAGCTCTTTGCACAAGGCCCCGCATCTCACGAATCCAATGGGTGCCAACACCCCGTTGCACGCTGCTGCGGGGCACAAATCTGTTGCACAAGGCCCCAGGACAAGTCTGAGTGTGAGGGCAGCTGCTCCTTGCACAAGTCCATTGCACGAGGCCCCCGTGTTGCATGGAGCTATGGCGTGTCTGTGTCTCTCACACGTTTTGCAGCTGCATGAGGGCATGTTGCACGAGGTCCAGTGTTGCACAAGGGCATGTTGCACGATGTCCCTTGTTGCGCAATGTCCCCTGCTGCACAAGGGTGTAATGCACGATGTCCTGTGTTGCACGTGGTCCCGTGTTGCACAAGGGTGTGTTACACAAGGTTCCACGTTGCACGAGGTCCCACTTTGCACTGGTGCTGCGATTTGCTGCACAAGGGTGCTGTTGCACGAGGGCCTGGGATTCCTTGCACGAGTACCTGGGATTCCCTCCACCTCCATCTCTTGCACACCCACACAAAATTCACAATGGACAAAAGGGGCACGCTTTGCACAAGGGGGGGAGGGTTGCACTGTTCAACAGTGTGCTGTGCTTTGCACAAGAGCTTTGGTGCAAAAGTGTGTGCAGTGCGTTTTGCACAAGAGCTTCAGTGCAAAGCACGCATTGCACGGCGTGGTGTGTTGCACAAGGCCCTCATTTCACAACCAAGTGCATCGCACAGCGCCGTGCAATGCACAAATCCTTCATTACAAGAGTGTGCACTGCATGGCACAAGGGCTCCCGTGCAAATCCAATGGCAGTGTGCACTGCACAAGAGCTTCGTTGCAAGGCGTAGTGCAGTGCATTGCACAAGAGCTTCCATGCAACACAGTGTGCACTGCATTGCACGAGTGCTTCTGCGCAAACCCAACTGCAGTGTGCATTGCACAAGAGCTCCAGTGCAACACAACCTGCATTGCACATTCCTGCACCTTGCACGGCGCCGTGGATTGCACGAATCCTTCATTGGAGCACAGTGTGCAGTGCAGTGCACAAGTGGTTTTTGTGCAAAAGTGTGCACAGCACTGCACGAGAGCCTCCGTGCAAATCCAACAGCAGTGTGCATTGCACAAGAGCTTCAGTGCAACACGAGGTGCATTGTACACCCCTGCTCCTTGCACGGCGCCGTGCGTTGCACAAGAGCTTCACTCAGCCCTTCAGTCTGCGATGGGGGGGAGGGGGCACCACTGTGGTGACCCCATAATGGTGACCCCATAATGGTGACCCCATAGAGCTGACCCCAAAGAGGAAATCCCATTATGATGACCCCATAGTGGTGACCCCATAGAGCTGAACCTATAGAGGTGACCCCATAGAGGTGACCCCATAGTGGTGACCCCATAGAGCTGACCCCAAAGAGGGAATCCCATTATGATGACCCCATAGTGGTGACCCCATAGAGGTGACCCCATAGTGGTGACCCCATAGAGCTGACCCCAAAGAGGGAATCCCATTATGATGACCCCATAGTGGTGACCCCATAGAGCTGACCCTATAGAGGTGACCCCATAGAGGTGACCCCATAGTGGTGACTCCATAGAGCTGACCCCAAAGAGGGAATCCCATTATGATGACCCCATACTGGTGACCCCATAGAGCTGACCCTATAGAGGTGACCCCATAGAGGTGACCCCATAGTGGTGACCCCATAGAGCTGACCCCAAAAAGGGAATCCCATTATGATGACCCCATAGTGGTGACCCCATAGAGCTGACCCTATAGAGGTGACCCCATAGAGGGGACCTCATAGGAGGGACCCCATAGTGGTGACCCCATAGAGCTGACCCCAAAGAGGGAACTGCATTATGATGACCCCATTTGGCGGACCTCATAGGGGGAACCCCATATAGGAGACCCCGTAGTAGCGACCCCATAGAGCTGACCCCATAGTGGTGACCCCATATAGGGGACCTCATAGGAGGGACCCCATTGAGGTGACCCCATAGTGGTGACCCCATATAGGGGACCTCATAGGAGGGAACCCATTGAGGTGGCCCCATAGTTGTGACCCCAGATAGGGGACTTCATAGGAGGGACCCCACTGAGGTGACCCCATAGAGCTGACCCTATAGAGGAGACCCCATAGTGGTGACCCCATAGTGGTGACCCCATAGGGCTGACTCCAAAGAGGAAACCCCATTATGATGACCCCATAGTGGTGACCCCATAGAGTTGACCCCATATAGAGAATCCCATTGAGGTGCCCCATTGTGGTGACCCCAAAGAGGAAACCCCATTCTAGTGACCCCATATAGGGGACCCCATAGAGCTGACCCCATAGAGGTGACCCCATAGGGGGGGGGACTCCATTCTGGTGACCCCCTAGTGGTGACCCCATAGAGGTGACCCCATAGAGAGGACCCCATAGTGTTGACCCCATTCTGGTGACCCCATAGAGCTGACCCCATAGAGGTGACCCCATAGTGTTGACCCCATAGAGGTGACCCTGTTGTGGTGACCCTATTGAGGTGACGCTATCGGGGTGACCCCAAAAGGGACCCCATAGAGCTGACCTCATAAAGGGAACCCCATAGGGGTGATCCCATTGAGGTGACTCCAAAGGGGGAACCCCATTCTGGTGACCCCAGGGGGGACCCTATAAAAAGGACATTGGGGTGACCCCATAGAGGTGACCCCATAGAGGTGTCCTGTTTGGGGTCGTCCCCACTGAGGTGACCCCATAGAGGTGACCCCATAGAGGTGTCCCTTTTGGGGTCGTCCCCATAGAGGTGATCCCATTGAGGTGACCCCACAGAGGTGACCTTTTTGGGGTTGTCCCCACTGAGGTGACCCCATAGAGGTGACCCCAAGAGGTGACCATTTTGGGGTCGTCCCTATGAAGATGCCCCCATAAAGATGTCCCCATAGAGGTGACCCCATAGAGGAGACCCCGTAGAGGTGACCATTTTCGGGTCATCCCCGTAGAGGTGACCCCACAGAGATGTCCCCTTTAAGACGTCCCCACGGCGCTGCCCCACAACCCCCCCACTGCAGCCCCACCACTGCAATGTCCCCAGCCACGATGTCCCCACCACAATGTCCCCACCACGATGTCCCCACCATGATGTCCATCCATCCCACCACAATGTCCCCACCATGATGTCCCCTTCATGACGCCCCCATCCCACCACGATGTCCCCATCCTGATGTCCCCATCCCACCACGATGTCACCACCACGATGTCCCCATCCTGCCCTGATGTCCCCACCATGATGTCCCCATCCATCCCATCACGTTGCCCCCACCACGATGTCACCACCACAATGTCCCCACCACGATGTCCCCATGCCACCACGATGCCCCATCCCACCACGATGTCCCCATCCCATCATGATGTCCCCATCATGATATCCCCATCTCATCACGACGTCACCATGTCACCACGATGTCCCCATCCCATCCTGTCACCACCACGATGTCCCCAACCCATCATGATGTCCCCATCCCATCCTGATGTCACCATCCCATCCTGATGTCCCCACCACGATGTCCCCATCCCACTACGATGTCACCACCATGACGTCCATCCATCCCACCACCATGTCCCCATCCCACCACAGTGTCCCCATCATGATGTCCCCACAATGATGTCCCCATCCCATCCTGATGTCCCCACCACGATGTCCCCACCACGATGTCCCCATCCCATCACGATGTCCCCACCACGTCCCCATCCCATCCTAACGTCTCCACCATGATGTCCCCACCCCATCATGACGTCCCCATCCCATCACGATGTCCCCACCCTGATGTCCCCACCCCATCCTAACGTCCCCACCACGATGTCCCCACCCCATCATGACGTCCCCATCCCATCACGATGTCCCCACCCTGATGTCCCCACCATGATGTCCCCACCCCATCATGATGTCCCCACCCCACCACGATGCCCCCACCCCATTTAACGTCCCCACTCCATCACCATGACCTCCATCCACCCCATCATGGTGATGCCCATCTCACCGTGACGATGTCCATCCATCCTATCACCATGATGTCCATCCACCCCACAGCGACGTCCCCACCCCACCACCATGTCCCCACCCCATTTAACGTCCCCACCCCATCACCATGACCTCCACCCACCCCATCACCACGACGTCCAACCCATCGTGACGAGGTCCATCCATCCTATCACCATGATGTCCATCCACCCCACAACGACGTCCCCATCCCATAGCAACGTCCCCACCCCATAGTGACGTCCCCACCCTACAGCAACGTCCCCACCCCACAGCGATGTCCCCACCCCATTTAACGTCCCCACCCCATCATGGTGACGTCCATCCACCCCATCACCACATCCATCCATCCCATCCCAACGACGTCCATCCACCCCGCAGCGACGCCCCCACCCCATTTAACGTCCCCATCCCATCACGATGTCCGTCCGTCCGTCCATCTGTCCGTCCCATCCCAACACCGTCCATCCATCCATCCATCCATCCGTCCGTCCATCCGTCCATCATCCCATCTCAACGACGTCTCCATCCCCGGTCGGAGGGAGGAGATCCGTGGGGGCCTTGGAGGAAGAGGAGGAGGAGGAGGAGGAAGAAGGGGAGGGGGGGGGGGGTTCCCTTTTTTTTTTTTTTTTAAGGGACGGGGTCATTTTTGGGGGGCAGGGGCGGGGGAGGTCTTCAGATCTGCGTCTCCTGCACGTTCTCCTTGGAGGGGCTCTTGAAGAGCAGCGGTTCGTGGACGGAGTTGAGGAGCGGATTCTTCCCGCATCCCAACGCCGCCCCGCTGTTGCCGTAATGAGCCGCGAAAGCGGCGTAACGATCCAGGTGATCCCTTTCCAAAGCTGGCAAAGCCAAACGGCTGTCCCCCATGGGACCCCGACCCCCCCCCCCACCCCCGCCACCCCCCCACCCCGCCCCCGCCGCTCCCACCCCCCCAACTCGTCCTCCACGTTCACGATCTCCACCGCCCTGGCAGCCCCTCCGCGATGCTTGTGCCTCTGGTGCTGCTTCCTCAGCTTATAAAAAGCCACCAGCATGACGGCCGCCATGAAAGTGATGGCCACGAAACACCCGATGATGATCTTGGTGGTCTTCAAAACGTCGTCCAAATCCTGCAGCCCACCCCCCAGCCCTCCACCTCCACCTGCGGCGGCGGCGGTGATGGGGACGGTGTAAGGCTTCCCGGTCGCACGTGTCGCCGGTGCGGCCGTCGATGCACCGGCAGGCAAAGCATCCCAACCCACGGTAGGCACCGGGGCCGTCTGCAGGGCCGTATCCTCACCGCCTCCACCTCCGCCGCCTCCTCCATCCGTGGTCTCCACGGTGACGGTGGTGAAATAGGTGTAGCCCGTAGCGGCGGCAGCGGCGGCGGCGGCGGCGGCGGCCGCATCCACAGCCGAGACGTTGAGCGTCGCCGACGCCGTGGTGTTGCCGGCAGCGTTGGTCACCATGCAGGTGTACTGGCCCGTGTCTTGCACGGTGACGTTGGTGAAATTGAGCGTGCCGTCGTGCAAAACCGAGATCCGGACCCGGTAAGAACCGTGGGTCATTAGAGTCCCGTTGGGGGTCAACCAATTCACCGACGTCATCGCCGTCCCCGTGCGACACTTCAGCTCGGCCGCCATCCCTTCGGTGACGTTCAGATCTGCCGGCGGTTCCACGATGACCGGGGCGTAGCAGGTGAAATGGCCGGGCTCCAGCTCCCCCAAATACCTTCCCCGTAAAGGAGGGGGCGCGTGGCACCGCGCGCAGCAGCTGGTGTTGCTGGGCACGGTTTCCCTCAACCACCAGGCCAACCAAAGCACGTCGCAGTCGCAGCGCCAGGGGTTGTGATGGAGGTGGACGCGCTCCAGGCGGTGCAGAGGGGCGAAGAGGTCGTGGGGCAACGAGCTGAGCTCGTTGTGAGCCAAATTCAGCTCCTCCAAAGCCTTCAAATCGTCGAACGCGTTCCTCTCCACCGCGGCCACGCGAGCGTGCATCAGCCACAGCTTCCTCAAGCTGCTCAAGCCTTGGAAGGAGCCCGGCCTCACTCGTCCCAGACGATTCCCAGACAATTCCAGCTCTTCCAACCTGACCAAAGCCGTCAGGTTGGGGATCTCCTTCAAGTTGCACATCCCCAAATTGAGGTAGCGCAGGTTGACCAAGCCTTCGAAAGCGGCTTCTGAGATGTACTCCAACCGCTTCAGCTCGCCCAAATCCAACCTCCGCAAGGACGGCACGCGGTTGAAGGCGTAGGAAGGGATGCTCTCTATCGGGTTGTTCCTCAGCCACAGCTCCCTCAGCTTGGACAAATACTCGAAGGCTTGAGTGGGGACCGTGGTCAGCCTGTTGTCGAACAGCTCCAAGGTGTTGAGGTTGGGCAGGCCGTTAAAGGCCCCCACCTCCACCTGGCGCAGCAAATTGCGGCTGAGCTGCAGGATTTCCAGGTGCCGCAGGTGCTTGAAGGTGTCGGTTCGGATGACTTGGATGTGATTTTCTTGTAAGTTGAGGTAACGGGTGTTCACTGAGATGCTGCCAGGGACTTCTTGCAGTTGTTTCCTGGTGCAAATCACACGGCTGGCTTGGTTGCTGCAAGTGCAAGCAGCCGGGCACGAGGGGGGGGGGGAGGCGGTGGGCGCAGGGGGGGGGAGCAGCAGCAAGAGGAGCAGCAGAGGAGGCAGCAGAAGGGGGAGAGGCGGCGGCATCCTAAGGGGGGGAGGGGGCATGGCCAACGGGCATCGTTTGCAATCAGGGGCCCGGGTGGTGCTGAAAAAGAAGGGAGAAGAAGGGTTAGCCATTCGCTCCATCAACGGATTGCAGTGAAAGGCAGTGCATCGCGTGTTTGCAGTGCAATGCCTTCAGTACCTGAGAAGCACTGCATTCAGTACCCGAGAGGCAATCTATTCTGTGTGTGCACTGCACTGGAATGCAATGAATACAGTATTTGCACTGCAATTCGTACTGTGTCCACTGCAAAGCAATGAAAAGCATTCACTACAGAAATGCAATGCGTTCAGTACAGCGATGTGATCTGTTCTGTGTGTGTACTGAACTGCAAACTGTCGGGTATTTGCAGTGCAAACCAAACAGTACCAGCAATGAAATCTGTGCTGTGTGTGCACTGCAATCTGTGCTGTGTGTGCACTGCAATCTGTGCTGTGTGTGCACTGCAATCTGCGCTGTGTGTGCACTGCAATCTGTGCTGTGTGTGCACTGCAATCTGTGCTGTGTGTGCACTGCAATCTGTGCTGTGTGTGCACTGAAATCTGTGCTGTGTGCACTGCAATCTGGGCTGTGTGTTCCCTGCAATCTGTGTTGTGTGTGCACTGCAATCTGTGCTGTGTGCACTGCAATCTGTGCTGTGTGCACTGCAATCTGGGCTGTGTGTGCACTGCAATCTGTGCTGTGTGTGCACTGCAATCTGTGCTGTGTGTGCACTGCAATCTGTGCTGTGTGCACTGCAATCTGGGCTGTGTGTGCACTGCAATCTGTGCTCTGTGTGCACTGCAATCTGTGCTGTGTGCGCTGCAATCTGTGCTGTGTGTGCACTGCAATCTGTGCTGTGTGCACTGCAATCTGTGCTGTGTGCACTGCAATCTGTGCTGTGTGCACTGCAATCTGTGCTGTGTGCACTGCAATCTGTGCTTGTGTGCACTGCAATCTGTGCTGTGTGCACTGCAATCTGTGCTGTGTGCACTGCAATCTGTGCTGTGTGCACTGCAATCTGTGCTGTGTGCACTGCAATCTGTGCTGTGTGTGCACTGCAATCTGTGCTGTGTGCACTGCAATCTGTGCTGTGTGTGCACTGCAATCTGTGCTTGGTGCACTGCAATCTGTGCTGTGTGCACTGCAATCTGCTGTGTGCACTGCAATCTGTGCTGTGTGCACTGCAATCTGTGCTGTGTGTGCACTGCAATCTGTGCTGTGTGTGCACTGCAATCTGTGCTGTGTGTGCACTGCAATCTGTGCTGTGTGCACTGCAATCTGTGCTGGTGTGCACTGCAATCTGTGCTGTGTGTGCACTGCAATCTGTGCTGTGTGCACTGCAATCTGTGTGTGTGCACTGCAATCTGTGCTGGTGTGCACTGCAATCTGTGCTGTGTGCACTGCAATCTGTGCTGTGTGCACTGCAATCTGTGCTGTGTGCACTGCAATCTGTGCTGTGTGCACTGCAATCTGTGCTGTGTGTGCACTGCAATCTGTGCTGTGTGCACTGCAATCTGTGCTGTGTGTGCACTGCAATCTGTGCTGTGTGTGCACTGCAATCTGTGTGTGCACTGCAATCTGTGCTGTGTGCACTGCAATCTGTGCTGTGTGCAGTGCCTGCAATCTGTGCTGTGTGCACTGCAATCTGTGCTGTGTGTGCACTGCAATCTGTGCTGTGTGCACTGCAATCTGGTGTGTGCACTGCAATCTGTGCTGTGTGTGCACTGCAATCTGTGCTGTGTGCACTGCAATCTGGGCTGTGTGTGCACTGCAATCTGTGCTGTGTGCTGCACTGCAATCTGTGCTGTGTGTGCACTGCAATCTGTGCTGTGTGCACTGCAATCTGTGCTGTGTGCACTGCAATCTGTGCTGTGTGTGCACTGCAATCTGTGCTTGTGTGCACTGCAATCTGTGCTGTGTGCACTGCAATCTGTGCTCTGTGTGCACTGCAATCTGTGCTGTGTGCACTGCAATCTGTGCTGTGTGCACTGCAATCTGTGCTGTGTGTGCACTGCAATCTGTGCTGTGTGTGCACTGCAATCTGTGCTTGTTCACTGCAATCTGTGCTGTGCACTGCAATCTGTGCGCTGTGTGCACTGCAATCTGCTTTGTGCACCGCAATCTGTGCGGTGTGCACTGCAATCTGCTGTGTGCACTGCAATCTGTGCTGTGTGCACTGCAATCTGTGCTGGTTGCACTGCAATCTGCGTGTGCACTGCAATCTGTGCTGTGTGCACTGCAATCTGTGCTTGTGCACTGCAATCTGCTGTGTGCACTGCAATCTGGTGTGTGCACTGCAATCTGTGCTGTGTGCACTGCAATCGGCGTGTGTGCACTGCAATCTGTGGTGCACTGCAATCTGTGCTGTGTGCACTGCAATCTGTGCTGTGTGCACTGCAATCTGTGCTGTGTGCACTGCAATCTGTGCTTGTGCACTGCAATCTCGTGTGCACTGCAATCTTGCGTTGCACTGCAATCTGTGCTGTGTGCACTGCAATCTTTGTGTGCACTGCAATCTGTGCTGTGTGCACTGCAATCTGTGCTGTGTGTGCACTGCAATCTGTGCTGTGTGCACTGCAATCTGTGCTGTGTGTGTCACTGCAATCTTGCTGTGTGCACTGCAATCTGTGCTTGTGCACTGCAATCTACGTGTGCACTGCAATTTTGTGTGCACTGCAATCTGTGCTGTGTGCACTGCAATCTGTGCTGTGTGTGCACTGCAATCTGTGCTGTGTGCACTGCAATCTGTGCTGTGTGCACTGCAATCTGCTGTGTGCACTGCAATCTGTGCTGTGTGCACTGCAATCTGCTGTGTGCACTGCAATCTGTGCTGTGTGCACTGCAATCTTCGGTGCACTGCAATCTGTGCTGGTGTGCACTGCAATCTGTGCTGTGTGCACTGCAATCTGTGCTGTGTGCACTGCAATCTGTGCTGTTGCACTGCAATCTGCTGTGTGCACTGCAATCTGTGCTGTGTGGCACTGCAATCTGTGCTGTTGTCCTGCAATCTGGCTTGTGCACTGCAATCTGTGCTGTGTGCACTGCAATCTGCTGTGTGCACTGCAATCTGTGCTGTGTGCACTGCAATCTGTGCTGTGTGCACTGCAATCTGTGCTGTGGTGCACTGCAATCTGTGCTGTGTGTGCACTGCAATCTGTGCTGTGTGCACTGCAATCTGCTGTGTGCACTGCAATCTGTGCTGTGTGTGCACTGCAATCTGTGCTGTGTGCACTGCAATCTGTGCTGGTGCACTGCAATCTGTGCTGTGTGCACTGCAATCTGTGCTGTGTGCACTGCAATCTGTGCTGTGTGGCCTGCAATCTGTGCGGTGTGCACTGCAATCTGTGCTGTGTGCACTGCAATCTGTGCTGTGTGACTGCACTGTCGTGGCACTGAATCTGTCTGTGTGCACTGCAATCTGTGCTGCTTGTGTGCTGCAATCTGTGCTTGTGCACTGCAATCTGTGCTGTGTGTGCACTGCAATCTGTGCTGTGTGCACTGCAATCTGTGCTGTGTGCACTGCAATCTGTGCTGTGTGCACTGCAATCTGTGTGTGCACTGCAATCTGTGCTGTGTGCACTGCAATCTGTGCTGGTGCACTGCAATCTGTGCTGTGTGCACTGCAATCTGTGCTGTGTGTGCACTGCAATCTGTGCTGTGTGCACTGCAATCTGTGCTGTGTGCACTGCAATCTGTGCTGTGTGTGCACTGCAATCTGTGCTGTGTGCACTGCAATCTGTGCTGTGTGCACTGCAATCTGTGCTGTGTGTGCACTGCAATCTGTGCTGTGTGCACTGCAATCTGTGCTGTGTGCACTGCAATCTGTGCTGTGTGCACTGCAATCTGCTGTGTGTGCACTGCAATCTGTGCTGTGTGCACTGCAATCTGTGCTGTGTGCACTGCAATCTGTGCTGTGTGCACTGCAATCTGTGCTGTGTGCACTGCAATCTGTGCTGGTGTGCACTGCAATCTGTGCTGTGTGCACTGCAATCTGTGCTGTGTGTGCACTGCAATCTGTGCTGTTGTGCACTGCAATCTGTGCTGTGTGCACTGCAATCTGTGCTGTGTGTGCACTGCAATCTGTGCTGGTGTGCACTGCAATCTGTGCTGTGTGCACTGCAATCTGTGCTGTGTGTGCACTGCAATCTGTGCTGTGTGCACTGCAATCTGTGCTGTGTGCACTGCAATCTGTGCTGTGTGTGCACTGCAATCTGTGCCTGTGTGCACTGCAATCTGTGCTGTGTGCACTGCAATCTGGTGTGTGCACTGCAATCTGTGCTGTTGTGCACTGCAATCTGTGCTGTGTGCACTGCAATCTGTGCTGTGTGTCACTGCAATCTGTGCTGTGTGCACTGCAATCTGTGCTGTGTGTGCACTGCAATCTGTGCTGTGCACTGCAATCTGTGCTGTGTGCACTGCAATCTGTGCTGTGTGCACTGCAATCTGTGCTGTGTGTGCACTGCAATCTGTGCTGTGTGTGCACTGCAATCTGTGCTGTGTGCACTGCAATCTGTGCTGTGTGCACTGCAATCTGTGCTGTGTGCACTGCAATCTGTGTGTGTGCACTGCAATCTGTGCTGTGTGCACTGCAATCTGTGCTGTGGTGCACTGCAATCTGTGCTGTGTGTGCACTGCAATCTGTGCTTGTGTGCACTGCAATCTGTGCTGTGTGCACTGCAATCTGTGCTGGTGTGCACTGCAATCTGTGCTGTGTGCACTGCAATCTGTGCTGTGTGCACTGCAATCTGTGCTGTGTGCACTGCAATCTGTGCTTGTGCACTGCAATCTGTGCTGTGTGCACTGCAATCTGTGCTGTGTTGCACTGCAATCTGTGCTGTGTGTGGAGTGCCATCTGTTCTTGTCTGCAACGCAATCTGCTCTCTTTTTGCAATGCAAAGCAACGCGTTCAATATTTGCAGTGCAATCTGTTCTCTATGTTCAATGCAATCTGTGCAGTGTGCACAGCGATGTTTGCTATGTGCAGTGCAATGCAACGTGTTTGCTATTTGCAATGCAACCTGTTCTGTCTGTGTGCAATGCAATCTGGTCGGTGTTTGAAATGCAGCCTGTTGGGTGTTTGCAATGCAATGCAACCTGTCCTCTACCTGTATTGCAGTGCAATCTCATCAGTATCTGCATTGCTGCCTGTTTGGTGCTTGCAAGGCAGTGCAACGTGTTCAGCATTTGCAGTACAAAGGCAGTGTGCAATGCAATATGTTCCACGTGTGCAGTGCAATGCAATGCAACCTGTTTTGTATTTGCAATGCAATGCAACCTGTTTGGTGTTTGCAATGCGATCTGGTCTGTGTTTTTCCAATGCAGCTGCACAAGGCAATGCAATCTGCTCTGTATTTGCGCTGCACTGCAATGCATTCAGCATCTGCCTTGCAAAGCATTTGGCATTTGCACTGCAAAGCACTGCAACCTGTTTGGGATTTACAATGCAGCTGCACACTGCAATGTGCTCTGTGTGCACAGAGCAACGCGAGGTGTTCGGTGCCTGCAATGCAGTGCAAGGTGCTCTGCACACGCAGGGCAACGCAATGCAATCTGTTGTGCGTGTGCAATGCAACGCAACGGGCTTGGTGTTTGCAATGCGGTGCAATGCATGCAGTATTTGCAGTGCAACCTGTTTGGTGTTTGCAGTGCAATGTGTTCAGTATTTGCAATGCAATGCAACCTGTTTGGTGTTTGCAACGCAATGTGTTCTGAGTTTGCAATGCAACACAATGCATTCTGAGTTTGCAATGCGACCTGTTTCATATTTGTAATGCAATGCAATCTTTTTGTGTGTGTGTTTGCAATGCAACGCAACGCAATTAGTATTTGCAATGCAACCTCTTTGGTGTTTGCCATGCAACCTGTTTTATATTTGCAATGCAATGCAATCTTGTGTGTGTGTGTTTGCAATGCAACGCAATGCATGCAGTATTTGCAATGCAATGTGTTTGGTGTTTGCAATGCAATGCAACCTGCTCTGTATTTGCAATGCAATGCAATGCATGCAGTGTTTGCAGTGCAACCTGTTTGTAGTTTGCAATGCAATTCAATGCCTTCATCATTCTTATTGCAACCTATTCAGTTTTTGCAATGCAGTTTGCTGTTTGCAATGCAACGCAACTTGTTCTGTATTCGCAATGCAATGCAACGCATTTGGTGTTTGCAACGCAACCTATTCTGTATTTGCAATGCAATGCAACCTGATTGCTGCTTGCAAAAAAATGCAATGCATTCTATGTTTGCCATGCAACCTGCCCTGTATTTGCACTGCAAAGCAATGCACGCAGCATTTGCACTGCAATCTGTTCAGTTTTTGCAATGCACTACAACCTGTTCGGTGTTTGCAATGCACTGCAACCTGTTCAGTGTTTGCAATGCAATGCAAAGCAATGCATTCTGTGTTTGCACTGCAATGCGTTTGGTGTTTGCAATGCAACCTATTTTGTGTTTGCAATGCACTGCAACCTGTTCAGTGTTTGCAATGCACTGCAACGCATTCTGTGTTTCCACTGCAACCTGTTTGGTGTTCACAATGCACGGCAACCTCTTCTGTATTTGCAATGCAATGCAATGCACGCAGCATTTGAAGTGCAATGCAATGCAACCTGTTTGGTGTTTGCAAAGCAAAGCAGCGCATTCTATATTTGTAATGCAACCTGTTTGATATTTGCAGTGCAGCCTGCTCAGCGTTTGCAGTGCAATGCAATGCATTCTGTGTTTGCAATGCAGTTCGCTGTTTGCAATGCACTGCAAGCTGCTCTGTATTGGCAATGCAATGCAATGCAACCTGTTTGGTGCTTGCAAAGCAATGCAATGCATTCTATATTTGCAATGCAATCTGTTCTGTGTTTGCAGTGCAGACCGCCCTGTATTTGCAATGCAATGCAATGCATGTCAGCATTTGAAACGGAATGCAATGCAACCTGTTCAGTCTTTGCAATGCAATGCAATGCATGCAGCATTTGCAATGCAACCTGTTCTGTGTTTGCAGTGCAACCTCTTCAGTCTTTGCAATGCAATGCAATGCAATGCAACCTGTTTGGTGTTTGCAAAGCAATGCAATGCATTCTATATTTGTAATGCAACCTGCCTGATATTTGCAGTGCAGCCTGCTCAGTGTTTGCAATGCAATGCAATGCATTCTGTGTTTGCAATGCAGTCCGCTGTTTGCAACGCACTGCAAGCTGTTTGCCATGCAACACACGCAGCATTTGCACTGCAACCTGTGCAGCGTTTGCAATGCGATGCAATGTAATGCAGGCAATATCTGCACTACAGCCTGTTTGGTGTTTGCAATGCAATGCAATGCATTCCATATTTGCAATGCAACCTGCTTGATATTTGCAGTGCAGCCTGCTCAGTGTTTGCAATGCAATGCAATGCATGCCAGCATTTGAAATGGAATGCAATGCAACCTGTTCAGTCTTTGCAATGCAGTGCAATGCAACGCGTGCAGTACCTGCAGTACAACCTGTTTGGTGTTTGCAAAGCAATGCAATGCATTCTATATTTGCAGTGCAGCCTGCTCAGTGTTTGCAAAGCAATGCAATGCATTCCGTGTTTGCAATGCAGTCCGCTGTTTAAAATGCGCTGCAAGCTGTTTGCAATGCAACGCACGCAGCGTTTGCACTGCAACCCGTGCAGCGTTTGCACGGCAGCGCGATGCACGCAGCTGAGTCTTTGCACACTGCCCTGGGTGTGCAACGCACGCTGCCACGCCCCTCCTTTGCACCACTTGCCCCCACCTGCAGCGAACACGCCTCCGCCTCCTTGCACGCTCACCCTCCGCAGCGACCCCCTGTGCAACACAACCCCCTTTGCACACCTGCGTGCAAATCCCTCCTTGCACAGATCCGTTTGCACGCCCACACTCGAAGCCAGCCTGCCAACCTGCCCTTGCATGAATCCACGCGCACAGCTTGCACGCCCAAGCGCAAACTGCCCCTTGCACACTCACACACACACCTGTGTGCACGCACGTGAGTGTGCAAAGCCCTACATCCATGTGCAAACACCTGTTGCACACTTCTACACAGCCATGTTCAACAGTGTGCAAAAGAAGGCAAAGTGTGCAAAAGTATGCACTCATGGTGCAAATATCTCCTTGCACGCTCACGCACCCAACTGCACACAAGCGCGGGTGCAAAACCCCCACATCCACGTGCAAAAAGGCCTTAAACACTTTCACACTCTCAACTGTACAAACACAAGTGTGCAAAGCCCAACACCCCCCTTGCACACTCACCTGCCCATTCATGTGCACACACACAATGTGCAATCCCGGCCCTTGCAAAACTCAACTCTCCCAACGTTGTGCAAACAATGCCTTGCACACTCATGTGCAAAACACCCCCATGGAAAAATGCACACACTTGTGCAAGCACTGCTCACACCCACCAGTGCACATGCGTCCATCCATGTGCGCAAACACCCTTGTGCAAAACCCCACATCCTCATGCAATAGCCCCTTGCACACTTTCATACAGCCATGTCTAAGGAGCAAAGTGTGCAAAAGAGCACTCCCATGTGCAAACATCTCCTTGCACACTCACACACTCCCAACTGCACACAAACCCTGGTGCAAAACCCTGCATCCCCGTGCAGACACCCCTTGCACACTTTCACACAGCCAACCCCAGACACGTAGGTGTGCAAAACCCCACGTCCACGTGCAAACAGCCTCTTGCACACCCATCCACGTGCAATGTGAAGCCCCACCCTTTGCAATCCCACATGCAAACTGCTCTGCAATCGCGCACTCGCTTGCAAATCCCAACCCCACACCTGCACTTGTGCAAACAAACTCTTGCACACTCTTGCACACTCTTGCAAAACAGCCCCTAGAAAACACCCACGCAAGAGTGCAAGCATTGCTCACACCCATCAGCTCACACACATCCAAGTGCACAAGCACCCTTGCGCAAAGCCCCACATCCTCATGCAAACACCCCCTGCACACTTTCACACAGCCAACCCCACAAGCGTAGGTGTGCAAAGCCCCCACATCCACGTGCAAACTCTCCTTTCACAATTCCACACAGCCATGATCAAGCAGCAAAGTGTGCGAAAGACGCCCACGTGCAAATATCACACTGCCCTCTTTTACACACACACGTGCACACCCGCAAGTGTGCAAAAGCCCACATATATGGGGAAACAACACTTGCACACTCACATGCACCAACAGCACACAAATCCTCGTGCAAAGCCCTGCATCCATTGTGCAACCCCACCCTTTGCACTCCCACGTGCAAACTGCTCTGCAATCGTGCACACTCGAGTGCAAATCCCAACCTCACACACACAAATGTGCAAACACACCCTGCACACTCACTTGCCCAGCGCCCCGGTGCACACACACACACACACACACTTGTGCAAGCACTGCTCACACCCATCAGCTCACACACGTGCAAAACTCCAAGCCACTTGCACGCTCTCCTGTGTGTAACCCTCTTGTGCAACACAGGCTATTTGCCCACCTACGTGTGCAACCGCGTCCTCAACCTCCCGACGTTCACACTCACAAGTGTGCAAGCCCACCCTTGCACCAACACACCCATCACCCATCACCCACCCCCCTTGCACACTCACTCACCGCACGCCCCATTTGTGCACAGATGTGAGCAGCCCCATCCTTGCACGCCTCCCCAATGCCTTGCATGCTCACGTACACGCAAGTGTGTGCACAACTGCACACCCACGTGCAGCACACCCCCGTGCACTCCTTGTTGTCCTTGCACACATCGCAACGCCCTCACACTCACGTGCAAAGCATCCCCACCCACGTGCAAGTGCACACCCCTGCCACTTTTGCATGCCCCAGTGCACTGCAATCTGCATCCTTGCACACTCATTTGGACACGACCGCCCTGCCAAGGTGACTCTTTCACTCCCACGTGCACAACCTTGTGCAACAGCCGTTTGTGCAAATCCACAGCGCCACTTGCAAAGGCCTCCATGCACACACCTGTGTTCAAGTGCACAGGTGTGGAACCCCACCCCGTTGCACGCCCACGTGCAAGAAACCACCAGGACCGGACCAGCCGCGCTCATACCCACGTGCAACACGCACACAAATCCAAAATCCACATGTAAAAACCCTCATGCAAGCAAACCTTTGCACACTTAACCCTCACACACCTACAGATGTGCACACTCATGCATGCAACACTTTTGCATACCCTATTGTAAACGCAGCCCCGTGCTCACGTGTCTTTTGCACACTCAGCCTTGCACACATCCATGTGCAGCCCCACGTGCCCCCATCCACGTGCAAGGATCCACGTGCAAACCCACCTCCTTGCATGCCCACACACGTGGAACCCCCATCCTCGCACCAAAGACGCTTGTGCATCTTTGCACGTGCACCAACACTCCCCTTCTCACACAAACTCACATTTGCACCGCATCCCATCGCACACCTGTGTGGTGTGCAAGCGCGTTGCCTGTTCCCCTGCTTGTGCAAACCCAGTCCTTTGCACACTCAGAAGTCAAACCTTGTGCCCCCCAAGCACGGGACCAAATCCATTGTCACACCCACGTGCACACACACGTGCGTCCCCATCCTTCACGCCAACGCCTGTGCAAAACCAGCCGTTTGCACACTCGTGCCAAGGCACTAGTACACAACTCCCATTTCGCTCACACCTATGCACAAGTGTGCAACACTGCCTCTCTGCACACTCAGAATTCAGCCCTGGCACACCAACACATGGGAGCAAATCGCCCCTTGCTCTCCCCATAGGAACCCACCATTGCACACCCATTTGCACATGCATTTGTGCAAGAGACCTTGCGATTTTGCCCACCACTGCACACCCAGCTACTGACACACTTGTGTAATGCACAACTCCACATGTTGCACACCCACGTGCTTTCACACACACACACACACTCCCCATCCTTGCACTCACAATGGCCACCATAAGCGTGCAAGCCCACCCCATTGCACACCCGGTTGCTCACATGTGTGTGCACCCCCATCCTAACCAACATCCAAACAAGTGTGCAAATCCCACCGTTGCACACCTGTGGGCGCACACACAAGTGCAATGCCCACGTGTGCAAATCCCACCGTTGCACACCCATGCACACTCACACTCGTGCACATCCATACACACATCCATGCGTGCAAACACGCCCCCACGTGCAGACACACACAAGTGTGCAGCACTCTTGTACACAATCTCCCCATTTGCACACTCCCCCATTTGCACACCCGCCCCATGTGTACACCAATCCCTACATTTACACACCCAACCCCATTTGCACACCCACCAGTGTTCACGACCACCCATTTTACGCACCCATCTTCCCCTTTTGCACACCCACCCCCTACTTGTGCACCCGCTACATTCACACACACACCCCCATTTACACGCCCACCTTCCACTCATGCCCACCCTACGTTTGCACACCAACCCCCCCGCATGTCCACAACGCTCCCATTTACACTTGCACACCCGTACCCCAAATCTCCCCATTTACACCCCCACCCCTGCTCGGACACCCCCTACATTTGCACACCTACCCCCCATTTGCACACCTACCCCCCATTTGCACATCCACCCCTGTTCACAAACCCTATTTGCTCACCCAGGCCCCCATTTGCACACACACCCCCCCCTCAACCCTCACAAACACACCCACCCCACATTTGCACACCATTTGCACACTCTGACCCACACGTGTGCACCAGCACCTACATTTGCACGCACACCCCATGTGTTCACAAACCCCATTTGCACACCCATGTTTTCACACCCCTCTTGCATTTGCACATCCCCACAAGTGTGCAACGCCCCCACTTACACACCCACCCCCCTGAGTGTTCACAGACCCCATTTGCTCACCCACTCCCGCATGTTCATAATCCCATTTGCACACCCGTCCCCCAACTCAGGCGCCCCCTACATTTGCACAACCACGACCCACGTGTCCACAGTGCCACCCTTTCCACACCCAAACCCACTTGCTCACACCCTCGCACGTGTTCACAGCCCCCTTACATTTGCACACCTAAGCCCCCACCAGTAGTGTGCAACTCTCCCACTTACACGCCCGCCCTCGTGTTCACAACCCCCGTTTGCTCACCCAGCCCATTTGCACAACCACCCCCACTTTTCAGAGCTCATTTGCACACGAACTCCCCTGTGTGCTCACAACCCCTCCTTACATTTGCACACCTACCCCCCACATGAGTGCAGCCCCTCCATTTACACACCCACCCCACACGATCACCCCCCCTTTGCACACCCAACCCCCATATTCATTACCCCATTTACACACCCATCCCCACAGTTACACACCCACCCCCACTCGTGCCCCCCTACGTTTGCACACCCACCCCCCATTTGCATACTCCGACCCCCCATGTCCACAAACCCATTTGCACAACCAGCCCTTGAGCTCACAACCCCATTTGCACACCCACCCATTTACACACCCATGCTGCACTCAGCCCACCCTACATTTGCTCACCGCCCCCATGTGTCACAGCCCCTACATTTGCACAACCACCCCCCATTTACACACCCACTCCCACTTACACAGCCCCTACATCTGCACACCCACCCCACGTATCCACAAGACCCATTTTCACACCCACCCCCCATTCATGCACCCCCTACTTTTACACACCCACCCATTTGCACACCCACCCATTTACACACCCACCCCTCACTTGAGTAGCTCCTACATTTGCACACCAACCCCTCATGTTCACAACCTAATTTGCACGCCCACCCCACGTCCACAACCCCATTTACACACCCACCCCCATTCATGCACCCTCTACTTTTGCACATCCACCCCACTTGCACACCAACCCCACTTGTTCACAAGCCCATTTACACACGCAACCCATTTACACACCCACTAGACACTCATGCACCCCCTACATTTGCACACACCCACCCCCATTTACACACCCACCCCCCACTCACGCACGCCTACATTTGCACACCAACCCCCCCACGTGCCCACAACCCCCCATTTACACACCCACCCCCCATTCGTGTACCCCCTACATTTGCATAACCACCCCCCATTTGCACACTCCCACACCCCACGTGTTCAGAAGCAACATTTGCACACCCACCCCACATGTCCACAACCCCATTTACACACCCACCCTCCCATTTACACACCCACCTGCACTCACGCCCACCCTACACTTACACACTGACCCCCCCACGTGTCCACAGCCCCCCCACTTACACACTTGTGCAACCCCCATTTATACACCCATCCCCCATTTGCACACCCATCCCCCGCTCACGCCCCCCCTACATTTGCACACCAACCCCCCCACGTGCCCACAACCCCATTTACACACCCACCCCCATTCGTGTACCCCCTACAATTGCACAACCACCCCCCATTTGCACACTGACCCCCCGTCTTCACAAGCCCCATTTGCACACCCACCCTCCCCATTTACACACCCATCCCGCACTCATGCCCCCCCTACATTTGAACACCGACCCCCCACATGCCCACAACCCCCCATGTACACACCCACCCCCCATTCGTGCACTCCCTGCATTTGCACAACCACCCGCCACTTGCACACTCTGACCCCACCACATGTCCACAACCCCCCCATTTACACACCCACCCTCCCCATTTACACACCCATCCTGCACTCAGCCCACCCTACATTTGCACAAATATATCACAGCCCTATTTTCACGCCCACTCCCCATTTACACACCCACTCCCACTTACGCAGCCCCTACATTTGCACACCAACCCCTCATGTTCACAACCCCATTTGCACACCTACCCCACGTCCACAACCCCATTTACGCAACCACCCCCCATTCGTGCACCCCTACTTTTGCACATCCATCCCATTTGCACAACCACCCCACATGTCCACAAGCCCCCCATTTACACACCCACCCTCTTCATTTACACACCCATTCTGCACTCACGCCCACCCTACACTTGCACAACGACACCCCCACGTGTCCACAGCCCCTCCACTTACACACTCGTGCATCCCCTCTTTATACACCCACCCCCCATTTGCACACCCTTCCCGCACTCATGCCACCCCTACATCTGCACACCGACCCCCCACGTGTTCACAGCACCCCCATTTACACATCCACCCCCCATTTGCACACCCACCCATGTCCACAACCCCATTTGTGCACCCGCTCCCCATTCGTGCACCCTCTACATTTGCACAACCACCCCCCATCTGCACACTCTGAACCCCCCAAGTGTCCACAAGTCCCATTTGCACACCCACCCTCCCCATTTGCACACCCATCCTGCACTTGCACCCCGACCCCCCCGCATGTCCACAGCCCCCCCACTTACACACTCGTGCAATCCCGATTTACACACCCACCCCCCACTTGCACACCCATCCCGCACTCATGCCCCGCCACATTTGCACATCGACCCCCCCACGTGCGCACAACCCCCCCATTTACACACCCACCCCCCATTTGCACACCCGTCCCCCGCCCTCTCACCACCCCCTCCATCCCCCCCCACCCCCCTCTTCCCCAGCCGCGCCCCCCACCACCAGCACCCCTCCCCCCCCTTTACACGCTCGCGTGCAACACCCCCCCCTACCCCCCACCCCCCCCCATCCCATTTCCCCCCATCCAAACGCACCCTTCGGCCGCGCCGCCTTCCTCCACCTCCTCCTCCTCCTCCTCCTCTTCCTCCCCCCCCCCTTTCCCCTTCCTGTCCCCCCCCCCTTCCCCTTCCTGTGCCCCCCCACCCAACTCCGTTTCGCCGCTGCGGCCCCGAATGCGCCGCCCCCCCCCGCCCCCCCCTTCCTCTCCTTCCTCCTCCTCCTCCTCCTCCTCCTCCCTGCAGCCCTCCGGGTTGCACGAGGCTTTGCATCACTTCCTTTCAGCGCAGCCCCCCCCCCCAACCCCAAACCCCCCCCACTGCAAAACCCTTCCGTGCACCCAACTTCTCCAGCACGGTTTTGCAACCCCCCCTTTGCCCCCCTCCCGTCTGCATCCCTTTTTGCAGCCCCCCTTGCACCCCTTCCTATTGCAATCCCCCCTTACATCTCATCCTTGCAACAACCCCCATTGCAAAACCCCTCCGTGCACCCTGCATTTCCAGCACGGTTTTGCAACCCCCCTCTGCTCCCCTTTTTTGTGCACCCATTTTTGCACCCCTGCTTGCACGCTTTCCTATTGCAATTCCGTGCTGCATCACTTTGTTGCAACCACTCCACTGCAAAACCCCTCCATGCGCCCAACTTTTCCAGCACGGTTTTGCAACCCCCCTCTTGCTCCTCTCTTTTCTGCATCCCTTTTTGCATTGCTCCTTGCACCCCTTCCTATTGCAATTCCATGCTGCATCACTTTCTAACAACTCTCCCCATTGCAAAGCCTCTCACTGCAGCCTGCTTTGGCAGCACAGTTTTGCAACCCCTCCTTGCTCCCCTCTTTTGTGCATCCCTTTTTGCACCCCTCCTTGCACCCCTTCCTATTGCAATCTCATGTTGCATCACTACTTTGCAATCTCTCCCATTGCAAAGCCCCTCCATGCATCCTGCATTTCCAGCATGATTTCGAAACCCCTCCTTGCTCCTCTCTTTTCTGCATCTCTTTTTGCATTGCTCCTTGCACCCCTTCCTATTGCAATTCCGAGCTGCATCACTTTCTAACAACTCTCCCCATTGCAAAGCCTCTCATTGCACCCCGCTTTTGCAGCACGGTTTTACAACCCCGCTTTGCCCCTCTCCTTTCTGCATCCCTTTTTGCAGCTCCCCTTGCACCCCTTCCTATTGCAATCCCCCCTTACATCTCCTCCTTGCACCTCCCCCCATTGCAAAACCCCTCCACGCACCTTGCATTTCCAGCACCCTTTTGCAACCCCCCTTTGCTCCCCTTTTTTGTGCACCCATTTTTGCACCCCTCCTTGCACTCCTTCCTATTGCAACCTCGTGTTGCATCACTACGTTGCAACCTCCCCATTGCAAAGCTCCTCACTGCACCCTGCATTTGCAGCACGGCTTTGCAACCTCCCCCCTTGCTCCCGTCCTTTCTGCATCCCTTTTTGCATTGCTCCTTGCACCCCTTCCTATTGCAATCTCTCCTTACATCTCTACCTTACAACTCTCCTCACTGCAAAACCCCTCCGTGCACCCAACTTCTCCAGCACCCTTTTTGCAATCCTCTTTTGGATCCCTTTTTTGTGCATCTAGCTTTGCACCCCTGCTTGCACCCCTTCCTATTGCAGTTCAGTGTTGCATTCCTGCCTTGCAACCTCTCCCATTGCAAAGCCCCTCAGTGCACCCTGCATTTGCAGCATAGGTTTGCAACCCCCCTTTGCACCCCTCTAAGATGCATCCGTTTTTGCACCCCTCCTTGCATTCCTTCCTATTGCAATCCCATGCTGCATTCCTTCCTTGCAACCTCTCCCCTTGTAAAACCCCCCGCTGCACCCTGCTTTTGCAGCACCGATTTGCAACCCTCTCTTGCTCCATTCCTTCATGCATCCATTTTTGCAACCATCATTGCACCCCTTCCTATTGCAATCCTATGCTGCATCACTTTCTTGCAACTCCCTCCTTTGCAAAACCCTTCATTGCACCCCACTTTTGCAGCACAGTTTTGCAACCCTTCCTTGCTCCGCTCTTTTGTGCATCCATTTTTGCACCCCCCTTGCACCCCTTCCTATTGCAATTCCACACTGCATCACTTTCTTACAACCACCCCACTGCAAAACCCCTTGCTGCACCCAACTTCTCCAGTACAGTTTTGCAACTCCCCTTTGCCCCCCTGCTTCATGCATTCATTTTTGCACCCCTCCTTGCACCCCTTCCTATTGCAACTCCGTGCTGCATCACTTTCTTACAACTCGCTCCACTGCAAAACCTCTCCATTGCACCCTGCATTTCCAGCACCCTTTTGAGACCCCCCTCTGCTCCCCTTTTTTGTGCATCCATTTTTGCACCCCTCCTTGCACCCCTTCTTATTGCAATTCCATGCTGAATCTCATCCTTGCAACCTCTCCCATTGCAAAGCCCTTCATTGCACCCCGCTTTTGCAGAACAGTTTTGCAACCCCTCTTTGCTCCCCTCTTTTGTGCATCCCTTTTTGCACCCCTGCTTGCACCCCTTCCTATTGCAATTCCATACTGCATCTCATTCTTACAACTCTCTCCATTGCAAAGCCTGTCATTGCACCCCGCTTTTGCAGCACCGTTTTGCAAGCCCCCTTTTCCCCCCTTCTTCATGCATCCCTTTTTGCACCCCTGCTTGCACCCCTTCCTATTGCAACTCCTCACTGCATCACTTTGTTGCAACAACCCCCATTGCAAAACCCATCGTTGCGCCCCGCTTTTGCAGCACAGTTTTGCAACCCCTCTTTGCTCCCCTCTTTTGTGCATCCCTTTTTGCACCCCTCCTTGCACCCCTTCTTATTGCAACTCCCCCCTTACTTCTCATCCTTGCAACAACCCCCATTACAAAATCCCTCACTACACCCCGCTTTTGCAGCACCGTTTTGCAACCCCCCCATGCACCCCTCTTTTTTGCATCCAGTTTTGCAACTCCCACTGCACCCCTTCCTATTGCAATTCCATGCTGCATTTCCTCCTTGCAACCTCACCCATTGCAAAGCCTTTCATTGCACCCCACTTTTGCAGCACAGTTTTGCAACCCTCCCTGGCCCCCCTTTCTCATGCATCCATTTTTGCACCCCTGCTTGCACCCCTTCCTATTGCAATCCCCCCTTACATCTCCTCCTTGCAACCTCTCCCATTGCAAAACCCCTCATTGCACCCCGCTTTTGCAGCACTGTTTTGCAACCCCCTCTTGCTCCCCTTCTTCATGCATCCCTTTTTGCACCCCTACTTGCACCCCT
The DNA here is from genome assembly GCF_905368555.1 of Meleagris gallopavo. Taxonomy (NCBI): domain Eukaryota; kingdom Metazoa; phylum Chordata; class Aves; order Galliformes; family Phasianidae; genus Meleagris; species Meleagris gallopavo. The sequence continues at coordinate 66,997 of NW_028147032.1, forward strand.
TCCTATTGCAACTCCTCACTGCATCACTTTGTTGCAGCAACCCCCACTGCAAAACCCCTCACAGCACCCCGCTTTTTTGCATCCACTTTTGCACCCCTGCTTGCACCCCTTCCTATTGCAATTCCATGCTGCACCTCCTCCTTGCAACCTCTCCCATTGCAAAGCCCCTCGTTGCACCCCGCTTTTGCAGCACCGTTTTGCAACCCCCCTCTTGCTCCCCTCTTTTTTTGCATCCCTTTTTGCACCCTCCTTGCACCGCTCCCTATTGCGCTCCCCCCTTACATCTCCTCCTTGCACCTCCCCCCATTGCACCCCACCTTTGCAGCACCCTTTTGCAACCCCCCCATTTTTACCCCCCCATTTTCGCTCCCTCCTCCAAACCCTCCCATTTTTGCCCCCCCCCCTTTTTGCCCCCCTCTTCCCCCCCCATTTTTGCCCTCCCTTTTGCCCCCCCTCCAATCACCCCATTATTGCCCCCCCATTTTTGCTCCCCCCTCAAACCCCCCCATTTTTGCCCCCCTTGACCCCCCCATTTTTGCCCTCCCTTTTGCCTCCCTCCAATCACCCCATTATTGCCCCCCCATTTTTGCCCCCCTCTTCCCCCCCCTTTTTGCCCCCCTTGACCCCCCCCATTTTTGCCCTCCCTTTTGCCCCCCCTCCAATCACCCCATTATTGCCCCCCCATTTTTGCCCCCCTCTTCCCCCCCCATTTTTGCCCCCCTCGACCCCCCCCATTTTTGCCCTCCCTTTTGCCCCCCTCCAATCACCCATTATTGCCCCCCCATTTTTGCTCCCCCCTCTTCCCCCCCCATTTTTGCCCCCCTCTTCCCCCCCCATTTTTGCCCCCCTCTTCCCCCCCCATTTTTGCTCCCCCCTTGACCCCCCCATTTTTGCCCTCCCTTTTGCCCCCCCTCCAATCACCCCATTATTGCCCCCCCATTTTTGCTCCCCCCTCAAACCCCCCCATTTTTGCCCCCCTCTTCCCCCCCCCCCAACGCCCCATTTTTGCCCCCATTTACACCCCTCCCTTTTGCCCCTCCCTGCAACCCCATTTCCCCCCCCCTTTTGCACCCCCCCCAACCCCCCCCATTGCCCCCATTTTTGCTCCCCCATTTTTTGCCCCTCCCTTTTGCCCCCCCTCCAATCCCCCCCATTTCCCCCCCCCATTTTTACCCCTCCTCCAACCCCCCATTTTTGCCCCCCCTTTGCCCCCCCTCCAATCCCCCCCCTTTTTACCCCCCCCATTTTTGCCTCCCCATTTTTGTCCCCCTCTTTTGCCCCCCCCAACCCCCCCCATTGCCCCCAGCTTTGCCCCCCCATTTGCCCCCCTGCAACCCCCCCATTTTTGCCCCCCCCACTTTTGTCCCCCATGGAAACACCCCCATTTTTGACCCCCCCCATTTTTACCCCTCCTCCAACCCCCCCATTTTTGCCCCCCCCTTTTGCCCCCCCTCCAACCCCCCCATTTTTGCCCCCCCCTTTTACCCCCCCCACAACCCTCCCCCATTACCCCCATTTTTGCCCCCCCTTTTGCCCCCTCTCCAATCCCCCCCATTTTTGCCCCCCCCAATTTTGTCCCCCCCGGGACCCCCCCCATTTTTACCCCCCCCATTTTTGCCCCCCCTTTTACCCTTCCTCCAACCCCCTCATTGCCCCCCATTTTTGCCCCCCCCATTTTTACTCCCCCACTTTTGTCCCCCCCCAAACTCCCCATTTTTGCCCCCCCTTTTGCCCCCCTTCCGACCCCCCCAATTTTTGCCCCCCCATTTTTGTCCCCCCTCCCTCCACCCCCCCCACTGCTCCCCCATTTTCCCCCCCCCCCATTTTTACCCCTCCTCCAATCCCCTCTATTTTTGCCCCCCCTTTTGCCCCCCCCCACAGCCCCCCCCATTGCCCCCATCTTTTGCCCCCCCCTTTTCCCCCATTTTTGCCCCCCTTTCCCCCCCACCCCCAATTTTTGCCCCCCCTTAATTACAGCCCCCCCAATTATGACCCTTAATTACAACCCCCCCACCATGGCCTTTAATTACAGTGGCCCCCACATAATCACCCTTAATTACAGCCCCCCCATAATGACCCTTAATTACAGCCCCCCCATAATCACCCTTAATTAAAGCCCCCTCATAATGACCCTTAATTACAGCCCCCCCATAATGACGCCTAATTACAGCCCCCCCATAATGACCCTTAATTACAGCCCCCCATAATCACCCTTAATTACAGCCCCCCCATAATGACGCCTAATTACAGCCCCCCCATAATCACCCTTAATTACAGCCCCCCCACAATGACGCCTAATTACAGCCCCCCCATAATGACCCTTAATTACAGCCCCCCCAATTATGATCCTTAATTACAGCCCCCCACCACGGCCCTTAATTACAGGCATCCCCACCAATATTGACCCCTAATTAAAGCCCCCCCATAATAACCCTTAATTACAGCCGTCTCATTAATGAGCCTTAATAGATGTCCACTATAATGACCCTTAATTACAGCCCCCCCATAATGACCCCTAATTACAGCCCCCCACCATGGTCCTTAATTACAGTGACCCCCCCATAGCGATCCTTAATTAAAGCCCCCCTTTAACGACCTTAATTACAGCCCCCCCGCAATGACCCCATAATGACTCTTAATTACAGACCCCCCAATTATGACCCCCCCCAAAACGACACTTAATTACAGCCCCCCTTAATGACCCCCCATAATGACCCTTAATTACAGACCTCTCAATTATGACCCCCCCAAAACGACACTTAATTACAGCCCCCCCTTAATGAGCCCCCATAACGACTCTTAATTACCACCCCCCCCAAAACGACACTTAATTACAGCCCCCCTTAATGAATCCCCCATAATGACCCTTAATTACAGCCCCCCCAATTATGATCCTTAATTACAGCCCCCCACCATGGCCTTTAATTACAGTGACCCCCCAAAATGACACTTAATTACAGCCCCCCTTAATGACCCCCCATAATGACCCTTAATTACAGACCTCTCAATTATGACCCCCCCAAAACGACACTTAATTACAGCCCCCCCTTAATGAGTCCCCCATAACGACTCTTAATTACCACCCCCCCCAAAACGACACTTAATTACAGCCCCCCTTAATGAATCCCCCATAATGACCCTTAATTACAGTCTCCCCAATTATGATCCTTAATTACAGCCCCCCACCATGGCCCTTAATTACAGTGACCCCCCCCACAAAGACTCTTAATTACAGCTCCCCTTAATGACCCCCCACCATGGCCCTTAATTACAGACCTCTCAATTATGACCCCCCCATAAAGACTCTTAATTACAGCCCCCCTTAATGACCCCCCATAATGACCCTTAATTACAGACCTCTCAATTATGACCCCCCCAAAATGACACTTAATTACAGCCCCCCCTTAATGAGCCCCCCATAACGACCCTTAATTACCACCCCCCCCAAAACGACACTTAATTACAGCCCCCCCTTAATGAATCCCCCATAATGACCCTTAATTACAGCCTCCCCAATTATGATCCCTAATTACAGCCCCCCACCATGGCCTTTAATTACAGTGACCCCCCCATAAAGACCCTTAATTACAGCCCCCAATTATGACTCTTAATTACAACCCCCCCACTGTGACCCCCCCCCAACTGACCCTATAGGCACAGAGTGGCCCTATGGACACAATGGGGCCTTATAGGGTAGGGGGCCCTAAAGACCCCATAGGGACAGGGGGGCCTTATAGGTGTGGGGGCCCTATAGAACCCATAGAGACAGAGGAGCCTTGTAGGGTGGTGGGGCCTTATAGGGTGGGGGGCCTTATAGGGTGGGGGGCCCTAAAGACCCCATAGGGACAGGGGGGCCTTATAGGGTGGGGGGCCCTATAGAACCCATAGGGACAGGGGGGCCTTGTAGGGTGGTGGGGCCTTATAGGGTGGGGGGCCTTATAGGGTAGGGGGCCCTAAAGACCCCATAGGGACAGGGGGGCCTTATAGGGTGGGGGGCCCTATAGAACCCATAGGGACAGGGGGGCCTTGTAGGGTGGTGGGGCCTTATAGGGTGGGGGGCCTTATAGGGTGGGGGGCACTAAAGACCCCATAGGGTCGGGTGGGCCTTATAGGGTGGGGAGCCTTATAGTGGTGGGGGGCCCTAAAGACCCCATAGGCACGGGGGACCATATAGGGTGGGGGGACCTTATAGGGTGGGGGGCCCAAAGACCCCATAGGAACAGGGGGGCCTTATAGGGTGGGGGGATCCTATGGGGTGGGGGGGGCCCTATAGGCACAGAGGGGCCTTATAGGGCGGGGGGCCCTAAAGACCCCATAGGCACTAGGGGGCCTTATAGGGTGGGGGGACCCTATGGGGTGCGGGGCCCTATAGACACTGAGGGGCCCTATGGGGTGGGGGAACTCTATAGGGTGGGGGAGCCTTATAGGGTCAGGAGACCTAGAGGTACTGAGACCCTATAGGCACAGAGGGGCCCTACAGACACAATGGGACCTTATAAGGTGAGGGTCCTATGGGGTTGGGGGCCCTAAAGACCCCTTAGGCACAGGGGAGCCTTATAGGGTGGGGGGCCCTAAAGACCCCATAGGCACAGGGGGCCTTATAGGGTGGGGGGCCCTAAAGACCCCATAGGGACAGGGGGGGCCTTATAGGGTGGGGGGATCCTATGGGATGGGAGGGCCCTATAGGCGCAGACGGGCCTTATAGGGTGGGGGGACCCTATGGGGTGCGGGGCCCTATAGACACTGAGGGGCGCTATGGGGTGGGGGAACTCTATAGGGTGGGGGAGCCTTATAGGGTCAGGAGACCTATAGGTACTGAGACCCTATAGGCACAGAAGGGCCCTACAGACACAATGGGGCCTTATAAGGTGAGGGTCCTATGGGGTTGGGGGCCCTAATGACCCCATAGGGACAGGGGGGGCCTGATAGGGGGGGGAGGATCCTATGGGATGGGAGGGCCTATAGGCGCAGAGGGGCCTTATAGGGTGGGAGGGCCTTATAGGGTGGGGGCCCTAAAGACCCCATAGGGACAGGGGGGCCTTATAGGGTGAGGGACCCTATAGACATTGAGGGGCCCTATGGGGTGGGGGACCCTATAGGATGAGGGGCCCTATAGGGTAGAGGGGTGCTATAGGTACAGAGTGGCCCTATAGGGTGGGAGGCCCTATAGACCCCACAGGCACAGGGGAGCCATATAGGGTGGGGTGGTCCTATAGGCACTATAGAAGCTATAGGGCTTGGGGGAGGGGTTCTCTAGCATCTGTGGGGCCGGGGGGGTCCCTATATCCCCTATAGGACCGGGGGGGGTCCCCATTGAATCTGTAGGGCCGTTGAGGGTGGTTCTATAACACCTATGGGGCTGGGGGGATTCCTACAGTTTCTATAGGGCCAGGAGAGTCCCTATATCCCCTATAGGGTCAGGGGTGTCCCTACAGAACCTATAGGGTCAGGGGGGTGTCCCTATATCCCCTATAGGGCCAGGGGCTCCCTGTAAAATCTATAGGGCTGAGGGGTGTCCCTACATCCCCCATAGGACTGGGGGAGTCCCTATAGAACCTATAGGGTCAGGGAGGAATCCCTATATCCCCTATAGGGCTGGAGGGTCCCCTACAGAATCTATAGGGCCGGGGGTGTCCCTATATCCCCTATAAGGCTGGGGGATCCCTATAGAATCCATAGGGTCAGGGGGGTCCCTATATCCCCTATAGGGTCAGGGAGGTGTCCCTAAATCTGCTATAGGGTCAGGGGTGTCCCTATATCCCCTATAAGGCCGGGGGGGTCCCTATATCCCCTATAGGGTCAGGGGAGGTCCTTATATCCCTATAAGGCCGGGGTGGCCCTATATCCCCTATAGGGTTGGGGGGGGGTCCCTAAATCCCCCATAGGGCTGGGGGGTCCCTATATCCCCTATAAGGCCGGGGGGGTCCCTATATCCCCTATAGGGTCGGGAGGGTGTCCCTAAATCCCCCATAGGGCCGGGGGGGTCCCTATATCTCCTATAGGATCAGGGGTGTCCCTAAATCCCCTATAAGGCCAGGGGGTTCCTATATCCCCTATAGGGCCGGGGGGGCCCTATATCCCTATAGGGTCAGGGGGTCCCTATATCCCCCATAGGGCTGGGGGGGTTCCCTATATCCCCTATAGGGTCAGGGGGGTGTCCCTATATCCCCTATTGGGCCGGGGGGCTCCCTATATCCCCCATAGGGTCAGGGGGGAGTCCCTATATCCCCTATAGGGTCAGGGGGTTCCTATATCCCCTATAGGGCCGGGGGGGCCCTATATCCCCTATAGGGTCAGGGGGGGTCCTATATCCCCTATAGGGTCAGGGGGGAGTCCCTATATCCCCCATAGGGCTGGGAGGGTCCCTATATCCCCCATAGGGCTGGGAGGGTCCCTATATCCCCTATAGGGTCAGGGGGGGCCCTATATCCCCCATAGGGCTGGGAGGGTCCCTATATCCCCTGTAGCGTCAGGGGGGTCCCTATATCCCCTATAGGGTCAGGGGGGTCCCTATATCCCCTATAGGGTCAGGGGGCTGTCTCTATATCCCCTATAAGGCCGGGGGGGTTCCTATATCCCCTATGGCGTCAGGGGGGTCCCTATATCCCCTGTAGGGTCAGGGGGGTCCCTATATCCCCTATAGGGTCAGGGGGGGCCCTATATCCCCCATAGGGCTGGGAGGGTCCCTATATCCCCTATAGGGTCAGCGGGGAGTCCCTATATCCCCTATAGCGTCAGGGAGGTCTCTATATCCCCTATAGGGTCAGGGGGGTCCCTATATCCCCTATAGGGTCAGGGGGTCCCTATATCCCCTATAGGGTCAGGGGGGTCCCTATATCCCCTATAGGGTCAGGGAGATCTCTATATCCCCTATAGGGTCAGGGGGGTCCCTATATCCCCTGTAGGGTCAGGGGGGTCCCTATATCCCCTATAGGGTCAGGGGGGTCCCTATATCCCCTATAGCGTCAGGGGGGTCCCTATATCCCCTGTAGGGTCAGGGGGGTCCCTATATCCCCCATAGGGTCAGGGGGGAGTCCCTATATCCCCTATAGGGTCAGGGGGTTCCTATATCCCCTATAGGGCCGGGGGGGGCCCTATATCCCCTATAGGGTCAGGGGGGGTCCTATATCCCCTATAGGGTCAGGGGGGAGTCCCTATATCCCCTATAGGGTCAGGGGAGCCCTATATCCCCATAGGGCTGGGAGGGTCCCTATATTCCCTATAGGGTCAGGGGGGAGTCCCTATATCCCCTATACGGTCAGGGGGGTCCCTATATCCCCTATAGCGTCAGGGGGGTCCCTATATCCCCTGTAGGGTCAGGGGGGTCCCTATATCCCCTATAGGGTCAGGGGGGTCCCTATATCCCCCATAGGCCGGGGATCGGGGATGGGCAGCCCGGGCCTCACCGCATCCTCCTCCCCCCTCCCTTCTAAATCACCGCGGCAACCGTCGCCATGGCGACCGTCACCATGGCAACAAGCAGCGCCTACCGCTGCCTCCCCCCCCCATCCCCATAGCAACGGGGGGGGGGGGGACTGGGAAGGACTGGGATGGACTGGGGGGTACTGGGAGGGACTGGGGGGTACTGGGATGGACTGGGATGGACTGGGATGGATTGGGATGGACTGGCGGGGTACTGGGGGTACTGGGATGGACTGGGAGGGACTGGGATGGACTGGGAGGGACTGGGGGTGGTACTGGGATATACTGGGATGGACTGGAAGGGACTGGGAGGGACTAGGAGGGACTGGGGGGGTACTGGGGGGTACTGGGATGGACTGGGAGGGACTGGGATGCACTGGGAAGGACTGGGATGAACTGGGATGAACTGGGATGGACTGGGATGGACGGGGGGGTACTGGGATATAGTGGGATATAATGGGATATACTGGGAGGAACTGGGAGGGACTGAGAGGGACTGGGGGGGTACTGGGATATAGTGGGATATACTGGGAGGAACTGGGAGGGACTGGGTGGGTACTGGGGGGGTACTGGAATATACTGGGATGGACTGGGAGGGACTGGCAGGACTGGGATGGACTGGGGGGATACTGGGATATAGTGGGATATACTGGGAGGGACTGGGATGGACTGGGGGGGTACTGGGATATACTGGTATGGACTGGGAGGGACTGGGGGGGTACTGGGATGCACTGGGATGGACTGGGATGAACTGGGCGGGGACTGGGATGGACTGGGGCGATACTGGGATGAACTGGGAGGGACTAGGGGGGTACTGGGATGCACTGGGGGGAACTGGGATGGACTGGGATGAACTGGGATGGACTGGGAGGGACTGGGAGGGACTGGGGGGGTACTGGGATGGACTGGGATGAACTGGAATGGACTGCGTTGGACTGGGATGGACTGGGAGGGTACTGGGATGGACTGGGGGTGGTAATGGGATGGACTGGGATGGACTGGGATGAACTGGGGGGGGGACAAGAAGGGACTGGGTGCATACTGGAATGGACTGGGATATACTGGAGGGACTGGGATATACTGGGATGAACTGGGAAGTACTGGGATGGACTGGGAGGAACTAGGGGGGACTGGGATGGACTGGGATATTGGGATGGACTGGGATGGACTGGGATATACTGGGATGGACTGGGATGGACTGGGGGGTACTGGGATGAACTGGGGTGGACTGGGTGGACTGGAAGGGGAGACTGGGATGGACTGGGATGGACTGGGAGGGGAGACTGGGATATACTGGGATGGACTGGGATGGACTGGGGGGTACTGGGTACTGGGTGACTGGGTGGACTGGGATGGACTGGGAGGACTGGGATGGACTGGGATGGACTGGGAGGGGAGACTGGGATATACTGGGATGGACTGGATGGACTCGGGGGGGTACTGGGATGGACTGGGGTGGACTGGGAAGGACTGGGATGGACTGGGATGGACTGGGATATACTGGGTTGGACTGGGGATGGACTGGGGCGGGGACAGGGATGCACTGGGATGGACTGGGATGAACTGGGAGGTACTGGTTTGGACTGGGGGCAGCAGGGGGTTACTGGTCCATACTGGTGGGGTACTGGTCCATACTGGGAGTGCTGGAGAGGGTACTGGTTTATACTGGGGAAACCTGGAGAGTGCACTGGTCCATACTGGGACATAATGGGGGGGTACTGGTCCATACTGGGGGGACAGAGGGACTACTGGTTTATATTGGGGGGTACTGGGGGGGCAGGAGCAGTTACTGGTCCATACTGGGATATACTGGGGGATACTGGTTTGTACTGGGGGGCACTGGAGGGGTTACTGGTCTATACTGGGGATGCCCTGCTCCATACTGGGCATACTGGTCCATACTGGGAGAACTGGTCCTGGTCCATACTGGGAGGACTGGTCCATACTGGGGTATACTGGGGACAGTGGAACTGGTCCATACTGGGAGTGCTGGTGTGGGTACTGGTCCATACTGGGATATACTGGGGGGCTACTGTTTTATACTGGGGATGCCCTGCTCCATACTGGGCATACTGGTCCATACTGGGAGGACTGGTCCATACTGGGATATACTGGGACTGGTCCATACTGGGGTTGCTGGTGTGGGTACTGGTCCATACTGGGATATACTGGGGGGCCAGTGGTCCATACTGGGGATGCCTGTCTACAATGGGCTTACTGGTCCATACTGGGAGTGCTGGTGCGGTACTGGTCCATACTGGGATATACTGGGAGGGCTACTGGTCCATACTGGGATGCCCTGCTCCATACTGATCATAGTGGTCATACTGGGAGGACTGGTCCATACTGGGATATACTGGGGGGCTACTGGTCCATACTGGGGATGCCCTGCTCCATACTGGGCATACTGGTTCATACTGGAGGACTGGTCCAGGCCATACTGGGCTTACTGGTCCATACTGGGAGTACTGGTCCATAGTGGGAGTCTCAGACCCTATGGCAATGCCCTGCTCCATACTGGGCCATACTGGTCCATACTGGGAGCACCATTCTGGTCCATACTGGGCTTACTGGTCCATACTGGGACATACTGGTCCATACTGGGAGTCCCAGTCCCAATGGGGATGCCCTCCTCCATACTGGGCGTACTGGTCCATACTGGGAGCACCAGTTCTGGTCCATACTGGGCTTACTGGTCCATACTGGGCTTACTGGTCCATACTGGGACTACTGGTCCATACTGGGCTACTGGTCCATACTGGGAGGTGCTCCAGTCCATACATTGGTCCATACTGGGCACTGGGCATACTGGTCCATACTGGGAGTCCCAGTCCCTATGGAGATGCCCTGCTCCATACTGGACGTAATGGTGCATACTGGGAAGACCAGTTCTGGTCCATACTGGGCTTACTGGTCCATACTGGGAGGACTGGTCCCAGTTCATACTGGGCATACTGGTTCATACTTGGAGTACTGGTCCATACTGGGAGTCCCAGTTCCTATGGGGTTGCCCTGCTCCATCCTGGACATACTGGTCCATACTGGGAGGACTGGTCCCGGTCCATACTGGGCATACTGGTCCATACTGGCAGTCCCAGTCCCTATGGGGATGCCCTGCTCCATACTGGACATACTGGTCCATACTGGGAGGACCAGTCCCAGTCCATACTGGTCCATACTGGACCACACTGGTCCATACTGGTCCCTACTGGGAGAACTGGTCCATACTAGGCTCACTGTTTCACACTGGGAGTCCCAGTCCCTATGGGGATGCTCTGCTCCATGCTGGGCTTACTGGTCCATACTGGGAGGACCAGTCCTGGTTCATACTGAGCTTATTGGTCTATACTGGGAGGATGGTCCTGGTCCATACTGGGCTTACAGGTCCATACTGGGCTTACTGGTCCATACTGGGAGTCCCAGTCCCTATGGGGATGCTCTGCTCCATACTGGGCTATACTGGGCCATACTGGTCCATACTGGGAGGACTGGTCCTGGTCCATGCTGGGCTTACTGGTCCATACTGGGCTTACTGGTCTATACTGGGAGTCCCAGTCCCTATGGGGATGCTCTTCTCCATACTGGGCGTACTGGTCCATACTGGGAGGACCGGTCCAGTCCACACTGGCAGTACTGGTCCATACTGGGAGTCCCAGTCCCTATGGGGATGCTCTGCTCCATACTGGGCTATACTGGGCCATACTGGGAGAACTGGTCCATATTGGGAGGACTGGTCCTGGTCCATACTGGGCTTACTGGTCCATACTGGGCATACGGGTCCATACTGGGAGTCGCAGTCCCTAAGGCAATGCCCTGCTCCATCCTGGACATACTGGTCCATATTGAGAGGACCAGTCCGGTCCATACTGGGAGTACTGGTCCATACTGGGAGACTTGGTCCCATTCTGGTCCATACTGGGAGGACTGGTCATACTGGAGAGGACTGGTCCCGTCCATACTGCGCATTCTGGTCCATACTGGGGAGGACTGGTCCTACAGGGAGAACTGGTCCATACTGGGAGTCCCAGTCCCTATGGGGATGCTCTGCTCCATACTGGGTGTACTGGTCCATACTGGGAGAGGACCAGTCCCGTCCATACTGGGAGAACTGATCCATACTGGGAGTCCCAGTCGCTATGGAATGCTCTGCTCCATACTGGGCGTACTGGACCATACTGGGAGAATGGTCCATACTGCGAGGACTGGTCTCTACTGGAGTCCATACTGGGGTCTACTGGTCCATACTGGGTCTCAGTCCTATGGGCAACTGCCGCTCATACTGGGTGTCTACTGGTCCAACTGGGGATCCACTGGGAGAACTGGTTCATACTGGGAGTCCCAGTCCCTATGGGGATGCTCTGCTCCATACTGGGCTTACTAGTCCATACTGGGAGGACCGGTCCCGGTCTATACTGGGCATACTGGTCCGTACTGGGCACACTGGTCCGTACTGGGTATGCCGGTTCCCCCCCCGCACTCACCGGGCCGGGCCGCAGCATCGCGCTCCGATTCCGATCCGCTCCGATTCGGTTCCGAATCCCTTCGGGTTCGGTTCGCCTCCGTTCGGCTCCGAATGTGTTCGGGTTCGTTCGGCTCCGGATCCGCTCGGGTTCGGTTCGGATCCGTTCGGGTCCGGATCTGTTCGGGTTCGGTTCCGATCCGTTCGATTCCGTTCCGGTTCGGGGCCGTTCGGGTCCGGATCCGTTCGGGCTCGGCTCGATTCGGGCCCCTTCGGCCGCGTTCAGTTCCGCTCTCGACGCCGTTCGGTTCCGTTCGGTTCCGCTCTGGGTTCGATTCGGCGCCGTTCGGTTCCGCTCGGTTCCGCTCTGGGTTCTATTCGGCCCCGTTCGGTTCCGTTCGGTTCCGTCCCCGTTTGTCCCCGTTCGGTTCCGTTCGGTTCCGCTATCGGCTCCGTTCGGTTCCGTTCGGTTCCGCTGTCGGCCACGTTCGGATCCGTTCGGTTCTATTCGGCCACGTTCGGATCCGCTCGGTTCTGTTCGGCCCCGCTCGGTTGCATTCGGCCACGTTCGGATCCGCTCGGATATCTTCGGCCTCACTCGGTTCTATGCGGCTCCGTTCGGTTCCGTTCGCTTCCGCCCTCGGTAGAATTCGTCCCCGTTCGGCTCCGTTCGGCTCCGTTCGGCTCCGTTCGGCTCCGACGCTGTGCGGAGCGGAGGGGGGCGTGGCCTGGAGCGGAGTGGGCGTGGCTTGGAGTTGAGGGGCGTGGCCACGTAGAGCGCGGGGGCAGATAGGAACCTATAGGACCCCATATGTGCCCCATAGATCCCCATAGGACCCCATAGAGCCCCATGGGACCTCATAGGACCCCATGTGCCCCATAGATTCCTATAGATCCCCATAAGACCCCATAGACCCCATAGGACCCCATAGATCCCCATAAGACCCCATAGGACCCCATAGACCTCATAGATCCCCATAGACCCCATAGAGCCCCATAGATCCCCATAGGACCCCATAAAACCCCATGTGCCCTATAGCTCCCCATAGATCCCCATAAGACCCCATAAAAACCCATAGAGCCACATAGATCCTCGTGTGCCCCATAGATCCCTATAGGACCCCATAGGGTCCAGTGTGCCCCACGGGGCCCCATAGAGCCCCATAGGACCCCATATGTCCCCATGTGCCCCATAGATCCCAAAACGCCCCCATAGGGACCCATAGCACCCCACAGATCACAGATCCCCATGACCCCATAGATCCCCATAGGACACCATGGACCCCATAGGACCACATAGAGTTCCATAGGACCCCATGTGCCCCATAGATGCCCATAGGACCCCATAGATCCCCATAGGACCCCATAGATCCCATAGATCCCCATGTGCCCCATAGATCCCCATAGACCCCACAGAGCCCATAGAGCCCCATAAAGCCCCGTAGGACCCCATGTGCCCCATAGATCCCCCTAGGATCCCATAGGAGCCCAAGTGCCCCATAGATCCCCATATGTTCCCATGTGCCCCATAGATCCGCACAAGCCCCCATAGGACCCCATAGATCCCCATAGGACCCTATAGATCCCCATAGGAACCCATAGGGAGCCATAGAACTTCATATGTCCCCATGTGACCCATAGAACCTCACAGATCCCCGTAGGACCCCACAGATCCCCAAAGGATCCCATAGGACCCCATAGATCCCCAAACGTCCCCGTGTGCCCCATAGAGACGTCCCATAGGACGCCATAGGACCCCATGTGCCCCATAGATCCCCATAAGACCCCATAAGACCCCATAGGATCCCATATGACCCCATAGATCCCCATAGGACCCCATAGATCCGCAAACGTCCCCATGTGCCCCATAGATCCCCACAGGACCCCATAGGACCCCAAAGATCCCCATAGGACCCCATATGGCCTCATGTGCCCCATAGGAATACATAGAGCCCCATACGACCCCGTATGTCCTCATAGGGACCCATAGGGACCCATAGAGCCTCACAGAGTCCCATGTGCCCCATAGACCCCGTGGGACCCCATAGGACCCCACAGATCCCCATGGGACCCCATAGATCCCCATAGATCCCCATAGGACCCCATAAGACCCCATAGATCCCCAAACATCCCCGTGTGCCCCATAGAGACGTCCCATAGGACGCCATAGGACCCCATAGATCCCCATAGATCTTAATAGGATCCTAGACGTCCCCATAGAGCCCCATGTGTCCCCATAGGACCCCATAGGATCCCATAGAGCCCCATAGGTCCTCATAGGACCCCATAAGGGCTGAAGTGCTGTTGTGGGGCGGCTGTGGGGCTGGGAGGGGCACTTATTGGGCTGCTGTGGGGCTGAGGTTCACTTATGGGGCTGAATGTTCGCTTATGGGGCTGAGGTTCACTTATGGGACAGCTGTGGGGCTGAGGTTCACTTATGGGTCAGGTTGTTCACCCCCATAGCTGCCCCCTATAGCTTCCCCCCATAGAAATACCCCATAGCTGCCCCTATAGGTTCCCCCCCATAGAATTCCCCCATAGCTGCCCCTATAGCTCCCCCCCCATACAGACACCCCATAAGTGCCCCTATAGCTCCTCCCCCATACAGATCCCCCATAGCTGACCCCTATAGGTTTCCCCCCATATAGGTTTCCTCCCATAGCTGCCCCCTATATCTGCCCCCATAGAATTCCCCCATAAGTGCCCCCATAGGTTTCCCCCCCATACAGACACCCCACAGCTGCCCCCTATAGGTTCCCCCCCCATATAAATACCCCATAAGTGCCCCTATAGCTCCCTCCACACAGATCCCCCATAAGTACCCCTATAGGTTCCCCCCATACAGATTTCCCCATAGCTGCCCCCTATATCTGCCCCCATAGAATTCCCCCATAAGTGCCCCTATAGCTCCCCCCATACAGACACCCCATAAGTGCTCCTATAGTTCCCCCCCCATATAGATTCCCCCCCATAGCGGCCCCCATAGGTTCCTTCCCATATAGATTCCCCCATAGCTGCCCCCTATAGGTTCCCCCCTATATAAATACCCCATAAGTGCCCCTATAGCTCTCCCCCATACAGATCCCCCACAGCTGCCCCCTATAGGTCCCCCCCTATACAGACAACCCACAAGTGCCCCTATAGCTCCCCCATAGATTCCCCCATAAGTGCCCCCTATAGGTTCCCCCCTATATAAATACCCCATAAGTGCCCCTATAGCTTCCTTCCCATACAGATTCCCCCACAGCTGCCCCCTATAGGTTCCCCCCCTATACAGACACCCCATAAGTGCCCCTATAGCTCCTCCCCCATATAGATTCCCCCATAGCTGCCCCTTATAGGTTCCCCCCCATATAAATACCCCATAAGTGCCCCTATAGGTTCCTTCCCATATAGATTCCCCATACGGATTCCCCCCTGTAGGTTCCCCCCCCATACAGACACCCCATAAGTGCCCCTATAGCTCCTCCCCCATATAGATTTCCTCCCATAGCTGCCCCCAGTATCTGCCCCCATAGAATTCCCCCATAAGTGCCTCTATATGTTCCCCCATACAGACACCCCACAAGTGCCCCTATAGCTCCCCCCCATAGATTCCCCCATAAGTGCCCCCTATAGGTTCCCCCGCATATAAATACCCCATAAGTGCCCCCATAGGTTCCTTCCCATACAGATTCCCCCACAGCTGCCCCCCATAGGTTCCCCCCCCTACAGACACCCCATAAGTGCCCCTATAGCTCCCCCCCCCATAGAATTCCCCCATAAGTGCCCCTACAGGTTCCCCCCCCCATATAGATTCCTCTATAGCTTCCCTCTATAGGTTCTCCCCCATACAGACACCCCATAAGTGCCCCTATAGGTTCCTTCCCATATAGATTCCCCCATAGCTGCACCCTATAGGTTCCCCCCCATACAGATCCCCCATAAGTGCCCCCATAGGTTCCTTCCCATATAAATACCCCACAAGTGCCCCTATAGCTCCCCCCCATATAAATTCCCCCCCATAGCGGCCCCCTCTAGGTTCCCCCCCCATATAAATACCCCATAAGTGCCCCTATAGTTTCCTTCCCATACAGATTCCCCCATAGCTGCCCCCTATAGGTCCTCCCCATATAGATTCCCCCATAGCTGCCCCCAATAGGTTCCCCCCCATATAAATACCCCATAAGTGCCCCTATAGTTTCCTTCCCATACAGATTCCCCCATAGCAGCCCCCTATAGTCCTCCCCATATAGATTCCCCCATATAGGTTCCCCCCCCATACAAATACCCCATAAAGATTCCCATAGATTCCCCCCATATCCCCCCCCATAGAATTCACCCATAAGTGCCCCTATAGCTCCTCCCCATACAAATTCCCCCACAGCTGCACCCTATAGGTTCTCCCCCATATAAATACCCCATAAGTGCCCCCATAGGTTCCTTCCCATACAGACACCCCATAAGTGCCCCTATAGCTCCCTCCCCTATAGATGCCCCCCCATAGCTGCCCTCTATAGGTTCCCCCATACAGATCTCCCATAAGTGCCCCTATAGCTCCCCCCCATATAAATACCCCATAAGTGCCCCCATAGTTTCCTTCCCATACAGATTCCCCCATAAGTACCCCTATAGCTCCCCCCCACAGCTGCCCCTATAGGTTCTCCCCCATATAAATACCCCATAAGTGCCCCTATAGCTCCCCCCATACCGACACCCCATAAGTGCCCCTATACGTGCCCCTATAGAAGCCCTATAGGACCCCCATAGGCTCCGCCCCCTCCTTCTAGCCCCGCCCCCTCCACCGCTCGGGCCGTTTCGGAACAGTTCGGGCCCATTCGGAACCATTCGGAACCGCTCGGGTTCCTTCGGCAGCGCCCATCCCCCCCGCTCGGACCAATTCGGAACCGCTCGGGTCCCTTCGGCTGCGGCTTTCTCCATTCCGAACCGTTCGGGTCCTTTCGGCGATGCTCATCTGCCTTTCGGAACCGTTCGGAACCGTTCGGGTCCTTTCGGCTTCAATCGCTCCGGTTCGGCTTTTTCCGGCCCCGGTTCGGTTCCGTTCGTCTCGGTTCGGCTCCGCTCGTTTCGATTCGGCTCTTTCCGGCCCCGGTTCGGCTCCATTCATTCCGGTTCGGCTCTTTTCGGTCCAATTCGGCCCCGGTTCGGCACTTTTCGATCCCGGTTCGGTTCCGTTCGGCTCTTTCCGGCCCGGTTCGGTTCCGGTACCGCAGGTGAGCTCGGACCGGACCGTGGGAGCCGCAACAGATGGGGATGAATGAATGGGACGGGGGGGAATGAATGGGGGGGAGGGGATTTGGGGGAATGAATGGGGATATGGGGGGGGGGGTGGATGTGAGGGGATTGGGGGGGG